>NC_133336.1:131395344-131671504 GCF_042186555.1 Aquarana catesbeiana
ATGACGTCATAAGGTCAGAGGTCCCACACAGCGCGTGCGCGAGAAGATCGCGCGCATGCGCACCTACCCTTAGGCGGCCAGGGACGACGTCCCTACCAGGACAGGTGCAAGAGGGGGGGCGGCCCAGTGTCAGAGACCGACCCCTCCGCCAGGGATCTCACCAGGTCGCCGCAGAGAAGCACAGGGGGAGGGCCACGCACCGGCTTCCGAATTGGGAACACAGAGGGGAAGCAGAAAGTCCCAGTAAAAAAACACTTGTAAACAGTTGATAAAAACAAACAGTAATAGGGCATTATGAAATAATAAGAATATAGTTATAACACTCATCTTAACACTTTTACACTTTCCTACCAAATTTTTTGGTTATTTCCTCACTATTCCCACGTACCACTTTCACCCTAATTGTGCATCATGTAATCTATCCCATCACTCTTTACACTAACACCCTATTATCAATTCTTCCCTACCCAATGCATCACTGGCTCTTTTTGGCAACTTAACATACCCAACTACTTGATACATATATTTATCCGTATTATCCTCGTCATCTTTGCAGCTCCCCCGGGTCGCCGTGGGAGATTACCCTTGGTGGAGGAGCCATGCGCTTGGGGTCTGTTGGGACATGGGTAAGCAGACTTGTCCCTTCCCCCTGCAATCCCTATTACATTGTTTAATTTTGATGCTGTAACATAGTCTTATTACTCTTATATTTTTTCCGTTAAATCTCATTGTACTTTTTCCCAGTTGTTAGGTCAGAATTTACCATCTTCAGATCCCCTCCTGACGAAGCGGTTATGTCCGCGAAACTAGTGGAGGAATTTGATATCTGAGATCAATTGTCTTATTGTAAAATCACGACCCCATTGTTCTGTATTTTTATTCATTTTTAACCTTGCTGTAATGTATTACCATGATTTGTTTTTTGCATCAATAAATCGATTATACTTTTTATATTATTGATATATTCTTTATATTGTTATGTGTACTGTACCGCAATAGTCCAATACGCCCCTACTCTCTTGGTCGCCTGACTGGGGATCAGGCTCCCATTCTTGCTAATTATTGATTCCTGGATGATGGTACATGTATCTTTGTTTACCTCAGTACGTTACCACAGAGGCCACACATTTATCTGTATACATTTGGTGGATAACACACCCGGCACCTGTGTTGAGTGGGAGTGATTGGTGAACTATTGGAGTGGACATGGCTAATGGTTTGCCCTTCACTTCTCTGGCCCCAATTACCCCACCCTTCATTTTTAATCCACCCCCATCGACTACATGTCATTTTTGGGGGGGGCCTCTCTCAGTATATATTATTACCTGCGTTATATCACTACCTCTTTACAATTATCCCTGATGCAACCCTCCATGACAGACACCCATTAGGTCGGCTAGACACTAATTATTGGCTACCCGCCCCATTTTTCCACATGGTTTACCTAATCATGTGGTTGTTGTCTTTGGCCCTCCGTTACTTATATAATAGACATGTGCACACTGAAATATTTCGTTTCGGAATTTCGTTTTCGTCTGAAAAATAAATTTATTTAGTTACTCCCGAAATTCGTTTTTATATATTTCGTTTTTCGTTAAAAATTGCATTCGTCCGAAAATCTAAATTAAGGTCGAATCTGTCATTGAAGGCTTATGGTGTCTATCGAATGTTCAAAGAAGATTCGACGGAGCAGCTAAACTGTACGATGCCATATAGTTTACCTGCTCCGTCGAATCTTCTCAGAACTTTCAACAGACACCATAAGCCAAAGTACGTGTGTACTTAGTTCTAGCTATTTTACTGCTCCTCCTCTTTGGTTACAATCAGCCAATAACATTCATCATCATCATTATTTTTATTTATCTTTTCTCCCCTACGTCGAATCTTTTCTCCCCTACGTCGAATCTTTTCTCTCTATGTCGAATCTTTTCTCTCTATGTAGAATAATCTTGGACTAATAGGGTTAAGGTTAGGCACATTCGACCACAGGTTTGATGGACACAGATTGTTATTGTCATCATCATGTCGAATCTCCTATCTATATCGAACTGTTGTAGCAACGTAAACGAAAATAAAGCATTTGTTTATGTCGGATGTTTCGTTTTTCGGATTCTGCACTTTCGTTATCGTTTGTTAAAACGATAACGAAAATACCTGAAATTCGGACGAAAATGCATTCGGACGAAAACGAATGCACATGTCTAATATACATTCTATTATGTAGTTAGGTTAAAATGGGTCTATGCCTTGTTGGTGACCGCATCAGTGTCTTAGGGTATTGAACTAATCCCTAATTTACCGTTGTATGTCTTATTATGTCATTTATAACTATATTCTTATTATTTCATAATGCCCTATTACTGTTTGTTTTTATCAACTGTTTACAAGTGTTTTTTTACTGGGACTTTTTGCTTCCCCTCTGTGTTCCCAATTCGGAAGCCGGTGCGTGGCCCTCCCCCTGTGCTTCTCTGCGGCGACCCGGTGAGATCCCTGGCGGAGGGGTCGGCCTCTGACACTGGGCTGCCCCCCTCTTGCACCTGTCCTGGTAGGGACGTCGTCCCTGGCCGCCTAAGGGTAGGTGCGCATGCGCGTGTGCGTGATCTTCTCGCGCGCGCGCTGTGTGGGACCTCTGACCTTATGACGTCATGCGCCGGCGTCCGTCCGGCGTGTGTTCAGCGTCACTTGGTTGGGAGCTACATATAGCAGGCTCTGCCTGTTTGTTGACGGTCGGTTCCTGGTCCCAGGGATCGTGCACCATGGCCAGCTCATTGTAAGTCAGAGGGGATTTCCTATCTTATTTGCTTACTCTAGTCCCGTACCCCTGGGCACCAGCATTGGTTCTACCCTAACCTTGCCTTTTCCCCCCTAGATACTCCAGGCACGGGCGAACACGCTGCAATATGCCTCCGCCCGCTACCTGTAATGCACACTACCTCTCTTTCGGCCTAGCACGATACCGGCTCCTTTTAGGGTGCCTTTCCTGGCACCTCCATATGTTTATACTAGCACCAGGTATTATTGCCCCTAATTACTTCACACCCCACAATTCAATTCCCTGCTTTCCTTCCCCTTCACTTTTACCCCCCTTGGTTTTTCCCTCTTCCTTTCCTTCTTCCCTTCCTTCCTTCCCCCCCTCCCCCTCTCCCCCCCCCCTCCCCTCCTTCCCCCTTTTTTTCCCCTCTTCCCCTTCCCATCTTCTACCCTTTCCTTGGTTCCAATTCCTTCTCACACTCCACTTCTCCTTTCCCATTTGATCTTTATCCCTCTTCTGTTCTTATTTACCTTCTCTCACTCATCTTAACACTTTTACACTTTCCTACCAAATTTTTTGGTTATTTCCTCACTATTCCCACATACCACTTTCACCCTAATTGTGCATCATGTAATCTATCCCATCACTCTTTACACTAACACCCTATTATCAATTCTTCCCTACCCAATGCATCACTGGCTCTTTTTGGCAACATAACATACCCAACTACTTGATACATATATTTATCCGTATTATCCTCGTCATCTTTGCAGCCCCCCCGGGTCGCCGTGGGAGATTACCCTTGGTGGAGGAGCCCTGCGCTTGAGGTCTGTTGGGACATGGGTAAGCAGACTTGTCCCTTCCCCCTGCAATCCCTATTACATTGTTTAATTTTGATGCTGTAACATAGTCTTATTACTCTTATATTTTTTCCGCAAAACTAGTCGAGGAATTTGATATCTGAGATCAATTGTCTTATTGTAAAATCCGACCCCATTGTTCTGTATTTTTATTCATTTTTTACCTTGCTGTAATGTATTACCATGATTTGTTTTTTGCATCAATAAATCGATTATACTTTTTATATTATTGGTATATTCTTTATATTGTTATGTGTACTGTACCGCAATAGTCCAATACGCCCCTACTCTCTTGGTCGCCTGACTGGGGATTAGGCTCCCATACTGTGCAAGCTCTGGCCAGTGATCCATCCTCAAGACCCAGTAAACCAGAGGATTTTTGGTGGGAAAGGTGTCCAAGTCTGATCTTGCCCCTTGGTATTCCTGCATCATGTGAATCAGATGCTGGCGATGGTTTCTGGAACCGATCATACCTTGGGGCTGTGGACTAAAAAATTGTCTGAACACATCGGTTAGACAGCCACCTTCTCCACCACTCCTTCTGTGACTGACCAAAGCCTCAGCAACACGTTGTCCAGGAGGACCAGGAAATTGTAACCTCCCAGGCTCTGGAAACGCGTTGCACAAATCTTTCTGCAAGGCCTCCTGAAGATGTTTCATCCTCTGCACCCTCTGCGATGGCAAGATAGGTCCACAACCTTACCCTTGTAACATGGATCAAGGAGGGTTGCCGGCCAGTAATGATCCCTCTCCTTGATACCACGAATACAAGGATCTTTCCGCAGGCTTTGCAGGATCAGGGAGGCCATGCAGCATAGGTTTGCTGAGGCATTCGGTCCAGAGTCCTCTGGGTCACTAAGGACGACATGATCCGCAGCCACCTACTCCCAGCCACGTACAAGTCCATGGGTTTCTTTGGACTGTAAATGATCCCTTGAAGACTGCTGCTGATGCTAAGTGTTAAGCCCCCCCTCCATGCTGACACAATCCTCCTCCTCGTCCTCTTCCTGTGTGATCAGCGGGCACGCAGGAACACTGTCTGGATAAAGGGGGCCATGAGAGGTAAGGAAGTCCTCCTCTTCCTGCCTCTGTTCTGCCTCAAGTGCCCTGTCCATTATTCCACGCAGCATGTGCTCCAACACGTGGACAAGAGGGACAGTGTCACTGATGCATGCACTGTCACTGCTCACCATCCTCGTGGCCTCCTCAAATGGTGACAGGACAGTGCATGCATCCCTGATCATGGCCCACTGGTGTGGTGAAAAAAAAAAAAACTCCCCTGACCCTGTCCTGGTGCCATAGTTGCAAAGGTACTCATTGATGGCCCTCTGCTGCATGTGCAGCCACTGCAGCATGGCCAACGTTGAGTTCCACCTGGTGGACATGTCACAGATGAGGCGGTTCTTGGGCAGGTTAAATTCCTTTTGGAGGTCAGCCAGCCGAGCACTGGCATTATATGACCGGTGAAATGCATACAGATTTTCCTGGCCAGCCTCAGGACTTCCTGTAAGCCCGGGTACCTGCCCAAGAACCGCTGCACCACCAAGTTAAGGACATGAGCCAAACAGGACACATGGGTCAGTTGTCCCTGTCGGAGGGCGGAGAGGTGGTTGGTGCAATTGTCGCAAACCACCATTCCTGCCTTAAGCTGGCATGGCGTCAACCACCTCTGAGCCTGCCCCTGCAGAGCTGACAGAATCTCTGCCCCAGTGTGGCTCCTGTCCCCCAAGCACCTCAGCTCAAGCACCGCATGGCATCTTTTTGCCTGCGTGCTTGCGTAGCCCCTTGAATGCCTATGGAGCACCACTGGTTCTGAGGACAAATCAGCACAGGAAGAGGCCATGGAGGAAGAAGAAGAGGAGGGGGTGGAGGAGAGAGGTGTGGCAGAATCACCACTAGTAGAATTTTGGAGGTGTGGTGGCGGAACAACCTCCAACACTACTGCACCCTGCCCTGCATCCTTCCCAGCTGCCAGCAGAGTCACCCAGTGCGCGGTGAAAGATAGGTAACGCCCCTGTCCATGCCTGCTGGACCATGAGTCAGCGGTAATATGCACCTTACCGCTGACCGCCCAGTCCAGCGAGGCATGGACATTGCCTTCCACATGCCGGTAGAGAGGCGGAATCGCCTTCCGTGAAAAAAGTGGCATTTGGGAACCTGCCACTGAGGTACCGCATATTCCACAAACTCACAGAAGGGGGCAGAGTCTACCAACTGAAAAGGCAGCAGTTGAAGTGCTAGCAATTTAGCCAAGCTAGCATTCAACCGCTGGGCATGTGGATGGCTGGGAGCGAACTTCTTTCGCCGGTGGAGCAACTGGGGTAGGGAAATCTGCCTGCTAGAATCAGACGTTGGTGTACCGATAGCAGATTGCCCGCAAGTACTTGGCAGTGGCACACCTAATTCTACACCTTCATTCCTCTCAGTGCAGATTTCTGAGAGGACTGAAGATATTGTGGGGTTGTAGATCCCAGCTGATGAGGAGGAGCAAGGAGAGGTTCGCCTTGTTCTTTAGTGTGGGTCTTTTAGGAAGTGTTGCCAATGGGCTGCATGGGAGCTCGACATATGTCTGATTAAGCATGTGGTGCCCAAGTGCTTGCTGTCTAGTCCATCCATGATACGCTTCAGACATATGTTGCAAATAGCAATGGTGCGATCTGCTGCACACGTCTCAAAAAAGGCCCACACTAAAGATCTTTTGGAATAATGCACGGAGTCACCAGCGCCCTGCACTTGCAGAGCTCTGCGGTGTGATGCAGTCGGTTGGCTGCCCTTAAGCTGGCCCCCGGAGGGCATCCTGACTCGTTGGAGATGTACCTCCTCCTCCTCCGCCTCCTCCTCTATCCTATCAGGCACCCACGTAGAGTGTGTGAGCTCATCATTTCCTCCCTCCTCATCACCGGAGCAAACCTGGCAGTATGCTGCAGCTGGGGGAACATGACTGCCAGTTTGTTGTCCTTCTTGGGCAACCCCTCTCTCTGGGCTCACGTTACTGCCTTCCTCAAGTTGGGTACCATCATCGGAGCCTTCAAAACGCTGTGCATCCTCCTGCAGCATGTACCCGACACTGTGGTTGAACAGTTCGGGGGACTCCTCCAGTGGGCCTAGGGAAGGAGTAACTGATGATGACCTTGAGTCCAAGGAATAGGCCGCTTTGGCACCTGCATTGGCAGCCAAGGTAGCCTGGGTGACAGAGGAGGAGGAGGACGGCTTGGTCATCCACTCTACCAACTCTTCAGCATGTTGTGGCTCAACACGGCCAGCTGCTGAGAAAAAGGACATGCATGCCCCATGGCCACGTGCTGATGAGGATGCATCGTGTCCACGACCAGCACTGTTGCCTCTAGACACAGAGCCTGCTTGCCCTGTTTTATTGGCCTGTGACTGTCTGCCTCTCCTTGTTGGCCTTCCAGACATACTATCTTTGATGTAATGGAATAGGTACACAAGGAGTGGCCAGCAGTGAGATGTAGCTGCACAAAACTGGGATGCATATATATATACTGATTATACTGCAGCTAGCTGAATCACCTGCCTGCCTGTAGTATTATTACAAAGAGAACACCAGCAATTATCTGCAGTTAGCTTTAGTTGCACACTGCACAGGATATACTACACTGACTGAAAATACTGCAGCTGCCTTCCTGTAAGTATATTAGGAAGAGAATAACAGGAACGGATCTAGCTAAACTGAATACAGTGTGTATATATATATATATATATAATACACAACACCTGGGATGCATATATCTACAAAATACGCTGACTGAAAATACTGCAGCTGCCTGCCTGAGGTATTATTAGAAAGAGAACACCAGCAATTGTCTGCAGTTAGCTTTAGTTGCACACTGCACAGGATACAGTACACTGACTGAAAATACTGCAGCTGCCTGCCTGTAAGTATATTAGGAAGAGAATAACAGGAACGGATCTAGCTAAACTGAATACAGTGTGTATATATATATATATATATATATATATATATAAATATATATATATATATATATATATATATATATACACAACACCTGGGATGCATATATATATACACAATACACTGACTGCAGCTAACTGACTCGCTTGCCTGCTCTAACTCAAATGAAATGACACTGTCTCTCTCTCTAGCTCTCTCTCAACGCCGGAACACACTACACAGGGCCGACGTGCAGGCGGCCTTATATAGATTGGGGCGTGTACTAAATCCCCTGAGGCTTAATTGGACAAAGCCATCCTGCCTTTGGCCAATTATGGCTCTCCGTTCTTACCATGCTGTGATTGGCTAAAGCATGCGGGTCATAGTGCATGCTTGGCCAATCATCAGCCAGCAATACACTGCGATGCCGCAGTGAATTATGGGCCGTAAAGCGCCACTTGAATTTAGCACGAACGGCCCATAATGTTCGTAATTCAACGAACGGTCGAACGGCCGATGTTCGAGTCGAACTTACATTCGACTCGAACTCGAAAGCTCATCCCTAATTAATACATTGCCTGCACTGTATATATATTCTACACTGACTGCACTGTATAGATATATATACTAAACTGGATGCTTGCCACTAACCAGCCTAATCTAGCTCAAGTTCTCTCAATCTCCGCCATGTATCACACTACATACGGCTGCCGTGTAAGCAACCTTATATAGTGTGGAGTGTGGATTTAGCCCCCTGAGCCATGATTGGCCAAAGGCACCCTGCTTTTGGCCAATAATGGCTCTCCCAGCAGATTATGCTGTGATTGGCCAAAGCATGCAGGTCAGGTGCATGCTTTGGCCAATCAGCAGCCATCAATGCACTGCGATCTCGCAGTGCAGTATGGGGCACTCAGTGGCGCTCGAATTTGCCACAAATGCCCCATAGGTTCGGTTTGTTTGCAGACAAACAAACACCCAATGTTCAAGTCGAACTTACTTTCAATTCGAACATAGGGACCATCCCTACTCTTGAGCAATTGCTCTTGCAAAGTGTAACTTCTATTTGACTAACTAACTGCCACTGATATCGTCAGTGACACTAATACAGTGATCAGTACTATAAATATACACTGTCACTGTACTAATGACTCTGGCTAGGGAGGGGTTAACATCTAGGACAATCAAGGGGCTAAATGTGTGCCTAACAATGTTTAGTGTGCTTACTGTGTGATGTTTTACTAAGCAATGTGCCATTTTTTACTCCTTGCTTTGCAGGGAGATAAATAAACAAAAAAATGCACATAACTGCTGTATGAAGAGAGCCCTGTGTTGTTTGCCAACACAGGGCTTTCTTCTGCCATTTTCCAAGCCGATCAGCAATAAATCATGGCAGGACCCGCTCATCGGTTTGTGCTGCAGTGAATGGCAGCACAGTCTTCCGGGTCCGTGCAAGCATAGTTACATAGTTAGTACATAGTTAGTAAGGTTGAATAAAGACACCAGTCCAACCTGAATGAGTGTGGGTGCGTGTCTACAATTGTCCCTATCCCTGTACATTGTGTCTCATTAAGATGTTCCTCTATTATATATTATTTAAGGTACCCATATAGCACTGTCAATTTACACAGCGCTCCACACATAGATCGCACCCTCACATTGGTCCCTACCATCAAGGAGCCCACAATCCAAGGTCCCCAACTTACATTCATATACTAGGGCCAATTTTGGACAGAAGCCAATTAACCTACCAGCATGTCTTTGGAGTGTGGGAGGAAACCGGAGTACCTGGAGGAAACCCACGCAGGCACAGGGAGAACAAATAAACTCCAGGCAGGTAGTGTTGAGGTTGGGATTCAAACCAGCGACCCTCTTAATGTTAGGCGAGAGTACTACCCATTACACCACTGTGCCGCCCAAGCAGACCTGGAAGAAAGCCGCGAGGTACATGTACATGATTGTATCTGTACGAGCCAACCTGCTGCAGTAAATGTACTGCGGCAGGTTGACAGGCAGTTAAAAAAAGCATGGTTGGCAAATCAAATATTTAATTGTTGTAAACATCCCACAATTGTGAAATAAAGTGCTCATGCATTGATAAATAATCGGTGCTCCAATGTTCAGTGTTCAGACAAAAGTGCCCCACATGGATGTACACTCACCCTAGGCGTTGACCACCTATCGTTAGTGTGGTCACTTGCGCTTTGTGGGGAAAAGACCCCTAGATGGTATATTTCAAGATCTGCTGCACTTAAGATAGTCCTCCATGGATAGGGGGAAAAATTACAGGAGGGGCGCACCCATAGCGTAAATCTGTTATTTATTAAAAAGATTGCAGTATAGAAACAAATGGGATGCACTCACATGTTTTGGTGCCTATGCCTGGCACCCGGTGTGATCAGCATGTGTTTTTGGGTATATAAGCCCACATCAAAGATGGCTGATTCATAGCTTCCTGATGACGGCCTTTCCTATTGGCTGAAACGTGTCAAAGCTTGATCATGTCATCGCGACACAAGATCAGCCTGAAAAACAAGTACAGGGGACCGAGCCTCACCGCAACAGAACAGCGTCCAACGGAGACCGGCCAGATAACCCTTTGTTAAAAACACATGATGATCACACCGGGTGCCAGGCATAGGCACCAAAACTCTAGTAATAGGTGGTCAACGCATAGGGTGAGTGTACATCCATGTGGGGCACTTTTGTCTGAACACTGAACATTGGAGCACCGATTATTTATTAATGCACAAGCACTTTATTTCACAATTGTGGGACGTTTACAACAGATGAATATTTGATTCACTATTTTATGTAAAATGTATCAATTTTGTACCAGCTAAGTGCGGTTTAATTACTTTATCATTGCAGTGATGCTAGTTAGCCCACATTCACACTGCTGCTGGCAATTGGTTGATTATATTTATTATTTCTTTGGCACAAATTTTTTTGTATTACAGTTAAAAATGCGTGTCTAATGGAACATTTAGAAGCATGTGTAAACAAGCCCTTAAAGAGATAAAACCCCACTGGTAATTCCTGTCTGAGACCAGCTGCAGAAAACAGACCTCCAAGTAGATATGCTGCTTGCTCCCTCGCTCCCACCAGAAACCAAGCGCGTCTCAAAGCTATATGGTCCTTCTTCATCAGGGCAGAGGGAGCCCCATATATGATGAAGAAGGACCATATAGCTTTTGAAACAAGTTGGGTTTCTGTCAGAGAAATAGTGTTCAGAGAATAGGCTGTAGAAGTACTGGCAATCTTGCCAGTAGAAGAAATGGGCACCATAGGCGCATCATGTGATAAATGGTTCCCCCTGCTGGCCTATAAAAGGCTGCCTCTGTCTTATCCAAGTTGCTGGATTGTCTTCAGCTCTTCCCTGTCCCTGTGTTATACTTTCATGTGATTCCTGTTGTGACCTCGGCTTAACTCCTGACCTGTTCTGATCTCCTTTCTAGTGTTTGACCACCGGATTGGCTCACAGACTTGCTATACTTGCACCTGACTGATTACCAGTGTTTGACCCCCGGCTTGGCTTATCACTTACCTGTGATTGCCCATCAGCTGGCCTCAGCACAGCCTCCAATCTGCTCTCCTGTGTTCTACCCTCAGCCAGGCTTTGTCGTCTTCTCAAGCAAAGTCTCCAAGTGATTATCAGCTCAAGCTTTCTCAACCTGCTGGTAACCCATGCTTCTTTGAGCCCTATACCTCTTGTACCACCTTCAGGGGTATACTGTGCTTAGCCGCAAGGGGAGCTTCTCTCAGCATCTTGGCCTCAGAAAAGGTACCTGACAGTACAATCCAGCCATGTCAGAGGCCGACAGAGTTGGCTCCCCACTTGAGGTTTTGTGCCAGCAGGTCACCGCCCTCACTCAGGCAGTACAGAGACTCCAGGAAGGCTACTTTAAATTGGAAGGTCATCTGCAGCTCTGCAGCACTTGACAGTCTCGCCTGCTCCTGTAGATTCAGGTTCATCATCTTCCTCTTCCCCACAAGGCCGGGCAAGCTCAACTTCCGCAGTAATGGTGGCACCCCCTGAACCAAGAGTTCCTACACCTGAACCCTTCCTGGGGAATAGGAAGAAATTCAGAGCCTTCAAAAATGCTTGCTCGTTGTATCTAGCCCTCCAGCCCAGAACCTTCTTCTCTGAGTCTGTAAAAGTGAGGTTCATCATTTCCCTGCTATCCGAGGAACCCCAAGCATGGCCCCATAACTTGCTTGAACAAAAGAGCCCTGTACTGAACTCTGTAGATACCTTTTTCGAAGCAATGGCACAGCTCTATGACGATCCACAGCGCTCAGCAATGGCCGAAGCCTCTCTGCATGCCTTGCTTCAAGGTAAACGCCCGGTAGAAGATTATACCGTTGACTTTCAAGGATGGACTGCTGACACTGGATGGAATGAGGCTGCTCTCAAATACCAATACCGACAAGGCCTCTCAGAGACCCTCAAAGATGAACTGGTCCGAGTCGAGACACCCTAGAAGGCCTAATTCAACTTATCATAAAACTTGACAGGCACCTGCAGGAGCAGCGGTCTGAACGCTTTCAAACCTCTCGTCCTACTTGGATGTTACCCAGGATTCCACCTGTTCCTTCTCCTTGGCCTAGTTCTTCTTTCATTCCTGTCTCAGAAGGTAAACCTATGCAGTTGGGTCTGGTCCGCTCTCCACTCACGCCCGATGAGAAGCAATGCCGTCGACAGGCCAATCTTTGTCTTTGTCTTTGCCTCTTTCTATGTAACTGTCCTGTGAGGCCTAGTAAGTCGCACCAACCACTTCCAATGAACTTTGTTGATGGTCCTTCCTCTTCACCCCTTATCCTCCCTGTCTCCCTACAGATGGCGGAAGAGGAGGTCCGGCTCTTGGCCACCATTGATTCAGGGGCATGCAGCTGCTTCCTGGACTTCTCCCTGGCCAAAATACTCTGTATCCCCCTCCAGGGCAAGAAGCAAAGCCTTCAAGTCCATTTAGCCAATGGTTCCTTACCCTGTTCCGGAACCGTTACTCAGGAAACTAGACCCATCCTCACCATCACAGATTGTGGTCACCAAGAGTTCATCTGTTTTGATGTTATATGCTCACCCATGTCCCCCATCATTCTGGGACTTCCGTAGCTATAGGCCTATAATCCTCAAATAAATTGAATCAAGAAAGAAATATCCTTTCCCTTTGTCTATTGTTTACAGCATTGCTTTGTCCCAGCTCCCAGCAACTTAGCCAACTGTTTGACTGTTCAGTCAATACCAAATACTCATCACAGCTTACCAAGAAATTATGGACGTTTTTGATAAGAAAAAAGCAGACAATCTTCCACCCCATCGAGCTTATGACTGTCCAATCAAACTGCTACCAGGAACTGATATTCCGTTTGGCTGGATATTCCCTTTATCAGAAATCGAGTTGGAGGCCTTACGAGAATATATCAATGAAAACCTTGAAAAAGGGTTCATCCGCCCTTCTTCTTCCCCAGCTGGAGCTGGTATATTCTTCGTTGAGAAGAAAGATGGTACTCAGACCTGTGTGGATTATAGAGATCTTAATAAGATCACCATTAAAAATCGTTACCCTCTCCCTCTTGTCCCAGAACTCTTCCAGAGATTTCGAACTGCTCGGATCTTTACTAAGCTGGATCTACATGGAGCCTACAATCTTGTTCGAATTTGAGAGGGAGATGAGTGGAAGACGGCTTTCAGATCACGGTTTGGTCATTTTGAATACCTTGTAATGCCATTCAGACTATGCAACGCTCCAGCTACCTTCCAACACCTGGTAAACAACATCTTTTGAGAATTCCTTGACAATTTTGTCATCGTCTATCTAGACAACATCCTTATTTTTTCTGCCACATTGGAACTCCACTGAACCCATGTAAAGAAAGTACTTGCAACTCTCAGGGAACACAGACTTTACGCCAAGGCAGAAAAGTACGACTTTGAGAAAACAGTCATACAGTTTTTGGGACTTGTTATATTCACTGAAGGAATCACAATGGACCCACAAAAAGTAAATGCAATTCTGGAATGGCCAGCCCCTGTAGACAAAAAAGGTGTCCAGCGATTCGTGGGCTTCGCTAATTTTTATCGGAGGTTCGTGAAGGGATTTATCACTATCATTTCGCCCATTACCCAGTTGACTCGCCAGCAGTTCCGGTTTCAGTAGTCTCAAGAGGCGCAAATAGCCTTTGATAAATTGAAAAATCTGTTCACCTTTTCTCCAATACTACAGCACCCAGATCCGGCCTTGCCCTATGTATTGGAGGTAGACGCCTTGGAGATAGCTACAGGAGCAATCTTGTCCCAATGCCAAGGACCTAAGGCTCTCCTCCACCCTGTAGCCTTTGCCTCTCGGAAGATGACTCCTCCAGAGAGGAATTATGACGTGGGGGACCGGGAATTATTGGCCATCAAATTCGCTTTAGAGGAATGGAGGTATTTTCTGGAGGGGGCTGCTGACCCTATCATGATTTTCACAGATCATAAGAACCTGGAGTACCTCAGAACAGCAAAACGTCTAAGACCCCGACAAGCACGATGGGCGCTATTTTTCGCCAGGTTCGACTTTCATATTTCTTACCGACCAGGCTCCAAGAATGGGAAAGCTAACGACCTTTCCCGAATGTTTCCAGATGCCCCTGAGACAACTGAGCCCAGTACCATTTTATCTGCAAAAAACTTTTTGCTCATCCAACCTGATCTGAAGACAGCAATCAGACAAGCCTCCAGCCAGTGCACTGAGCCCGAAGTCTCCTCCCTGAAGAATCAAGATGGGTTGCTATGGTGGTTTCAGGACAAGATTTTCTTTCCTCAACAAGTGAGACTCCAAGTCTTAAGAACCTTCGATGACCACAAGCTTGCAGGTCATTTCGGGGTACAGAAAACATTGGACCTTATTACAGCGCTCCTTTTAGTGGCCCAGTTGGAAGCAGGATTGTAAGAATTATGTCAATTCCTGTACCATGTGCCAACACAACAAAGGGTCCAATGCCAAGTCCTGGGGTCTATTACAGCCTTTGCCCATTCCAGAACAGCCCTGGAGGAAGATCTCCATGGACTTCATTGTTGACTTGCCTCCTTCCAAAGGAATTCACTACCATCCTGGTATTTTTACCAATGGTTGGCATACCTTCTGCCTCAGACACAGCAAATATTTTTATCAAAGAGATCGTTGGATTGCATGGGGTTCCTGACAACATTGTTTCCGACAGAGAAGTACAATTTACTTCCAGGTTTTGGAGAGATCTTTGCAAGTCCATGGCAATAGAAGTATCTCTTTCATCAGCATACCACCCACAGAGCAATGGTCAGATAGAAAGGACAAATCAAACCTTGGAGCAATACCTACGGTGTTTTTGTACCTGTTCGCAAGACGACTGGGTGTCCCTTCATCCATGTGCAGAGTTTGCCTATAATAATTCCTTGTATACTGCCACCAATCAATCCCCCTTTTGGGCAAATTATGGGTTCCATCCCTCCTTTTTACTCAATTACCAGCAACTCTGGAAAGCCATGCAACAGGCCCAAGAAAATTCTCCAGGGACTTGCAAAATATGAGAATATCGTTGAGATAAACCACCACACATAACTGCAACAAATCTTGGAGAACATTGTTAATAAATTCCTGGAAAACTGCCAGAGCATTACAAAGGCCAAATGGCATTACGAGGTACTCATAATGGCCTGTTCTGGTATTAAATGCAGTTTTCCACTGTTGCCCTTCTTAATCCTCACAAAATTGTATGCCCCTCTCAAATCAAGCCTTATGAAAACCGTTGCTCTCTTGAGGAGGTCAAATAACTTTGTAACCAATAGAATCGGATACGCATTCTTAATCGTGGAATGATTGAGACCCCTATAATCAATACAAGGTCTCAGTTTACCACTCTTCTTCACAAAGAAGAAACCAGCACCAGCAGGAGATGAGGATTTGTGGATGAAACCTCGAGAAAGTGCGTCTGCAAGTTGCAACATACTCCTGCATGTCCTTATGCTCCAAGACTAACAAAGGGTAAACCCGGCCACGAGGGGGTATGGCGCCAGGTTGAAGGTTAATTGCACAATCATACAACTGGTGTGGAGGCAAACTACCGGCTTGAACTTTGTGACCAGGCGATCTTTGTGACCAGACTTGGCGACCAGGAGAAAACCTCAGCACGGAGCCAATCAAAAGAGGGGTTGTGCCTCTGTAACCAAGGATAACCAATAAGCAGCAGAAACTTAGGTGAAGAAATAACTTGGAATTGGATTCTCTCATGGTGAAGAGCCCCTACAGCCATGGACAATGGAACAGTCTCATGAGTCACATGGGCAGGCTGTAGAGGTCTCCCGTCAAGAGCCTCAATGGCAAGTGATGAGTGGCAGCTGCAGCGGAATCAAGTGCTTCGATACAAAGGGAGCATCAATGAACAGGCCCGTAGCCCCAGAGTCGATTAGAGACTGTATCTCGATGGACGACTCAGCCCAAGAAAGGGTAACCAGAACCAGGGGCTTATCCTTCTGGATAATTGGGGACGAAACAACGCCACCTAAGGTTTGTCCGTGACAGGACCTCAAGGTTCGGGCATTCCCTGGACGTGTAGGATAAAACTTCAAAAAGTGACCAGCCTGGCCAAAATAAAGGCACAATCTCTCCCTCCTCCTAAGGGCTCTCTCATCCGTAGAGAGACGCGTGAAGCCCAAATACATGGGTTCACCTTCACTGACCGACTCTGTACCAGGTGGCATGGGAGGTGAGGAAGGCAAGGGTGGGACTGCAAAGCTCGGAGACAAATATATAGGAGGCTTCCGCAAGCGCTCCTTAAAAGAGAGTATTTCTCTGAGTCTGGAGTCAATAAGGATGGCAAACGTGATCAACTTCTCCAGCTCAGTGGGTATATCTCAGGCTGCTATCTCATCCTTGGTATGGTATCCAAGGGAACATGAGAAACATCAGCCACTAGGGCCTCATTGTTCCAAGCAACCTCTGCTGCCAGAGTACGGAATTCAATGGCGTAATCGGCAACAGTTTGCGTACTCTGTTTGATGGACATGAGGAACTTGGCAGCAGAGTCGGAGCGTGCGGAAACGTCAAATATCCTTTTAAAGGAAGCCACAAACTCTGGGTAACTCAGGACAATGGGTTTTTGCGTCTCCCATAGAGGGTTTGCCCACGCCAAAACTTTCTCAGAAAGCATAATATACCAAATCACCAAATTAAATAATCCCCTGATCAGGATTCCCCTGATCAGGATTCCCCTGATGAAGGCACGTGATCCCTGTGTCAAACACGCGTAGGGGAGGGGCCAGGACGGAGCGAGAGGCAGCGGATCTGCCATTTGATGAGACGCACACCATACCCTCACTGATGCATTGACCGTATGCTTTGTTTAGAGCGGTGCACTGACGCACCTTACAATTCAATTGAAACTAAGCGCAAATCATCATTCTTCTTAAACCTGAAAAAAGATATTCCGAAATCTTTGAGCAGTGCAGGCTGATGTTCAGACTGGAAATTAACTCTCTAAAGTTCAAAACCGTCACGATGCTATTATAAATGACTGGTGAATTAATGGGTGACGATTGCCCTTACTAGAGATTATTTCATTTGGTGATTATTGCTCTTATTAGAGGATATATTTTTCTTAGCCAGTTTTTCCAGTCGCATTATTATTTCACATTTTATTTGTCATCCTATCTGTCAATATTTATTTCTCACCAAAGTGTTAATTGATGAGTGCTGACACATCGTTCACATTTTATTTGTTGTGCACAAGGTGATATTTTTGATTAGAGGGCATCAATATTTGTATATTATCCATAATTGGTGCCTGAAACACTTTTTGATTGATTGCAGCTTAATCTTTTAATTATTTCTCTTTTTTTTGTGTCACTTTATTTCTCATTTATTTCATTTCAGCGCTTGAGTATTTAATTCTACATCTCTCAGAAAGCAGATATCACAAAACCTACTTTGCTTCTGTCCGTGGGAAACGCCTGGGGAAATGGAAGCATCTCTAATATATCTCAACCTGGTTGAGAAACCCTCTGCATTGGACTGGATGGCCCCCAAATTGCTGGGGAAGTGCACCGGAACCAGACATACCTCTTATAGAGGTAATACTCGAGGCGGGTGCCTGCACAGAGACTGGAGCAGCAGCAGGGAAGGCCTGCAACACAGGTTGTAACGGAGCAGCCACAGTGAGAGATTCCAGGTGAGCCGTGTGACTCAGGAGCGTTTGTAACGCCATGGCAAACTGATCCATGCGGTAATCCAATCTAGAAAAAATATTACCAACAAGTGGATTGACTGCATCTTCTGAATTCATGGCCTTTGCCTACTGTCAGAAACCATGAATCAGACCGAGACAGAAGTACAGTAAAATTACACTTGTTTAATAATAAAAGTAAATAGAACAAACATAGTCAAAACATAGCCAAAGTTCAGTAACTGTAACAGATAGTCAGACAAGCCAGAAAGTCAGGAAGCTAAGAATCAACATAGTGGAACAGAAAGCAGGAACTGGAGCCAGAAGGAATGTCAGCCAAGCAAGTCTTTAACAGGAACACAGGAAATAGTCTCTGTGTTGTTAACCAAGACGAAGGCAGAGATCATCTGGGCTGGATGGCTTAAGAAAGCAGGACTGATGAGCAGGATATCATCAACGGGTGAGTCACTGTGGAGAGATAGGAGCTGGCAATTAGCCGACAGCTGAGCGGACAGCTCAGAAAAGGAAGGGCTGAGCCCAGCCCTGACACAAACACACCCAAATAGTGTTCTCTATTTTATTTTCCTTCTAAGGAAGTCCTTGTGGATGCAATGCATAAGGGGCGGAGCGTCACTGACGTCATCATGCTAGTACTGATCTCTTGCAGACACTGCCACCTTCTGGCTGACAATCTCTGCAAATAGGGGCAGTTGGCTTAAAAACAGTGGATAGATGAGTATCATACCAAGCTGGATGGATGGATGAAAATAATATTTTAAAATGTAGCCAGGTGCTGGGATACAGCAATATGGAGAAAGAGACATTGCTTTTTCTTCTTCTCTCCCTCTACTGAGATACTGAGGTTATGCTGCACCCACTATTTTCCAGAGCACTGAGAATCCTGGGAGTTGTAGTTTGCAGCCATATAACGGGATGAGTGGACTCCTTACAATACAAATGCCAATAGGCACTATGCAGTAGGAGGAATGGAAAGTTGTTTTTTAATAAACTGCCCAGGAAATCTCTTCCTCCTGGCACCAAGGGAGTTAGAGAGAGACCTCTCTAACTCATTTAAGGTGGCTGGTACTTGCTGAAGCAGGGATATATCAGTTTGGAAGCACTCTACAAATACCCTTTAAATAATGTGGGACTGCACTTTTATGTTCATTGTTGATTTATTTAGATATTTGAATTCTGTTGTCAAATTTTTGGATCACATTTGATAAATAAATAAAAAATATATTTTTTTTTTATGTTTTAAGAATGTCTGCACTGATTATATCAGACATATGATTTTAGTTTAATGCACAGTGATTATCAAGAAGGTTGGGATAGTATTGCACTGTTTGAATTGTTATTTTGTACAGTAGGGGTGCAAATCACTTATTAAGTGCTGGCAAGCTGTCCACTTTTGTATATAGAATAAATATAAGTGCACAATCCAAATATGAACAATATTTGTGATACAAGTTGTGTAAAATTCAAAGTCAATATGTTTCCATAATAAAGACAATTTGAAAACAAAAAGGATGTAACAATTAAAAAAGTCTTCATAGTGGCTTCAAGAGGCTTCATAGTGTAGTATTCCGAAGATGCATTTATTTAAAAATATGTAGCACTTGCATTAAAAAAAAATGGTAAAAAATTAGGTAACGGATTAGGTGCGGATTTTACCAGCAGACTGGTACGTGGTGACGTCAAGGAATGCTGCTCCACCCCACGCGTTTCCCCATAAGAGGCATCGACTGGGACAAAGAGTCTCTGGTCCCAGTTGATGCCTCCTACAGAAGACGTCACCACATATCACAAGATCCGTGGCTATGTGTTACTTAATTTTCTACCATTTTTTTTTTAATGTAAGTGCTACATATTTTTAAATAAATGCATCTTTTGAATACTATACTATGAAGCCCCTTCTTTCCATTATCTCACATTTCTGAGACAACCTAGAGAGGGATGATCCATGTCTTGGAGAGATCCTTTTAACTGAACAGCCCGTTTTACTGGAGAGGAGCAGTGTTTGGAGGAGACCGAGGAGTGGATTATCGGCTGACATTTGTGTGAGCGTTTATGATCTCTATAACTTGAGATCCAACTGTTCTGGTAAGCGGCACTGATTATATGTGAAAAGGAGCACTGGGTGCAACACTGTGTTCATAAACCACTTAGGAGTATTTAGGCTATTGTAAGCAGCAGCACCTTTGTATATACCTTTTTTGTTTGGGTAAGCGCAAATATACAGTATCTCACAAAAGTGAGTACACCCCTCACAATTTTGTAAATATTTTATTATATCTTTTCATGTGACAACACTGAAGAAATTACACTTTGCTACAATGTAAAGTAGTGAGTGCACAGCTTGTATAACAGTGTAAATTTGCTGTCCCCTCAAAATAACTCAACACACAGCCATTAATGTCTAAACCACTGGCAACAAAAATGAGCACACCCCTAAGTGAAAATGTCGAAGTTGGGTCCAATTAGGCATTTTCCCTCCCCGGTGTCATGTGACTCATTAATGTAACAAGGTCTCAGGTGTGAGTGGGGAGCAGGTGTGTTAAATTTGGTGTTATCGCTCTCACTCTCTCATACTGGTCACTGGAAGTTCAACATGGCACCTCATGGCAAAGAACTCTCTGAGGATCTGAATAAAGAATTGTTGCTCTACATAAACATGGCCTAGGCTATAAGAAGATTGCCAAGACCCTGAAACTGAGCTGCAGCAAGGTGGCCAAGACCATACAGCGGTTTAACAGGACAGGTTCCACTCAGAACAGGCCTCGCCATGGTCGACCATAAAGAGATGAGTGCACGTGCTCAGCATCATATCCAGAGGTTGTCCTTGGGAAATAGATGTATGAGTGCTGTCAGCATTGCTGCAGAGGTTGAAGGGGTGGGGGTTCAGCCTGTCAGTGCTCAGACCATACGCCACAAACTGCATCAAACTGGTCTGCATGGCTGTCATCCCAGAAGGAAGCCTCTTCTAAAGATGATGCACATGAAAGCTCACAAACTAAGCAGACTAAGGACATGGATTACTGGAACCATGTCCTGTGGTCTAATGAGACCAAGATTAACTTATTTGGTTCAGATGGTGTCAAGTGTGTGTGGCGGCAACCAGGTCAGGAGTACAAAGACAAGTGTGTCTTGCCTACAGTCAAGCATTAAGGTGGGAGTGTCATGGTCTGGGGCATGAGTGCTGCCGGCACTGGGGAGCTACAGTTCATTGAGGGAACCATGAATGCCAACATGGCAGGGCAGTATTCCAACATGATAACAACCCCAAACACACCTCCAAGATGACCACTGCCTCGCTAAAGAAGCTGAGGGTAAAGGTGATGGACTGGCCAAGCATGTCTCAATACCTAAACCCTATTGAGCATCTTTGGGGCATCCTCAAACGGAAGGTGGAGGAACGCAAGGTCTCTAACATCCACCGTGATGTCGTCATGGAGGAGTGGAAGAGGGCTCCACTGGCAACCTGTGAAGCTCTAGTGAGCTCCATGCCCAAGAGGGTTGAGGCAGTGCTGGAAAATATTGGTGGCCACACAAAATATTGACACTTTGGGCCCAATTTGGACATTTTCACTTAGGGGGGTGTACTCACATTTGTTGCCAGTGGTTTAGACATTAATGGCTGTGTGTTGAGTTATTTTGAGGGGACAGCAAATTTACAGTTATACAAGCCGTAGACTCACACTTTACATTGTAGCAAAGTGTAATTTCTTCAGTGTTGTCAAATTAAAAGATATAATAAAATATTTACAAAAATGTGAGGGGTATACTCACTTTTGTGAGATACTGTATATTTTATATCTGTTTTTTTAATCTTATTTTTTAGGGTTGGTTGTGCAGACAGTTTATTCACTTGTGTATACATAAGGGAGTTGGAGTTAAAATTTCTGTTTTTGCTATTCATCCCTAATAGCTTGCTAAAAAGTGAAGGGAAAGTCTTCTGCTCCTCCTCTGCACATTGTGGTCATGGCATCTGATGCAGACAGGCAAAGAGAGGAAAGTTGTTCCTTCATTTTCTTTCAACCACCAGCAGACTTATGGTTTAATAGGTCTGTTCATTTTTCTATTTGACCTTCATCTGTAGTCCGCATTAATAACTGGTTAGAAGCATGGGAGGGGGAGGGGGCTCTGTATTCCCGAGCACATAGCAGGATCTTCTAGTCCTCCAGTGGGTCAATCCATCCTTAAATTTGAATATCACATCTGATGTCTCACAGCTACCAATGTAAAAAAATATATTTTACTATTAACCATGATCCAGGCATCATGCAGTTAAGGCTTAATGCCATTTTCTAAAGAAAGAGAAGGATTATGGTGTGCACACTAGCTGCAAACAATTCAGTACTGATAACCTGGCAGATAGAGTAGGGCTTTAGGAGAGAGGATGCAAGTGAACAACATGAAAATAGGGTGATATGGCATTAAATTGTTCTGTGCTAGTTTCAGAATGTAAAAGTAGCTGAAAAGTGATATAAGCTAATAAAAATGTGTAACTCAGTGGTGGGAACTTGATATATTTTATAAAGCTTATATAAACCCCCCACTACCCCAGTGGGGTGCATTTAGTAATTTTAATTTAGCTTTAAAAATGTCAGCAACCTGGACAGAAACAGTAAAAGTGACAGAATACCACATATGTTATATGTCATTCCAATATGACAATTTTTTAGTTTTACAAAACTACAGTCAGGATCATGATTGGTTGCTATGAACAGTATACATTTATTTAACAGAATAGGATAATGTTATACATGATTCTGATCTATTGAAAAAAAAGATGAAAATGTTTCTAGGCAGCAACTGCAAAATGTCTTGTTTATGAAAATCTTTTGTACTGGCCAATGGAAGACCAGTATAAACCATTTTTATGGCTGCCATGACATCAACAATGGCATCAGTATATCAGAACATTAGGAGAAAATACAGCTTATTTTTGATTGGTGACAGCCACAAAAGCAAGAATTTGTTCATCCAAAACAGAAGAGAGTGATTATCAATCCAGTTGACAAAGAACTGTAGCACCCTCTTGTGTGCTACTAGATTAGTACAGGCAAATTTATGTATGACTCATGGTTAGTTTGTGAGTCTGAAATTGGGTCAGGGTTTACTGCATGTCAGGCTGGATGACTCATAGATGCAGGCCTCTGGTACCTCCCCCTGGACTAAGAGTTCCTAGTCCTTAAGGCACTTTTACTTTTTAATCACCAAAGACTGTCAGTGTCCAGGAAGGAGGACAGTTCAGGATCTTGTACATAGGGAGGAAATTGTCCCCGGTTATTGTTTCAGTCAAGCTAGGCATCCCATAATTCCTATTTCCCATCCAAGTTATTACCCCTAATAAAACAACAAAAAACAAGCTGAAAGACTGTTCCTTGTGTCAAGATGAGAGTGGGAAATGCTTGTCATTTGGCTGTGTAGTTTTGGGGAAAACAGTTATCAGCAGCCCTTGCAGGGGCAGTGTTAATTTGGGGGCTCATCCAGGATTTCCCTATAGCAGCCTGAACGGCCATTGCTGCTAGAAACCATCGAGCCAGAGGACAGTACTTGCTGCCAAATTGCCACAGGGGTCAAGCAGGAAAGTGGAATTACGCTGTGCTGCTAAAACTGTGAGTGTTGCTGTATTATTCAAGTACCAGAGTATTATCTTTGCTACTTAGTTGCCCAAACTGCATCTGGGACTTTTATTTCTATTACTATCAAGCCTGTTGTCACCAGTAAAGGACTGTGCTGTCATTGCCCATGGTAACCAGTTGGCTGTGTTTGTTGCCAATACCCAGTTGCCCAAAATGTGAATGGGATCTAGTGTCATGGCAAAACAAGTGCTGCTAAAGTCAGTGAACTGTTCTTATGCTCAACATGCATTTCAGTGGGCACATTTCTGTGTGGTAATGCAAGGGTTAACAAGCTGGTGCCAGTGTGTATGGCGGGGGGGCGGAGCTGAAAAATAGAACAAGCCCATTACACCCAACATGTGGGAGAGAGGAGCAAGATGGAGGATGGTGCACGTGTGTATCCTATACTATCCTGGCTGCCTGAAATGCAGGAGGTGACGCTGGCCGACACGGGGGGGGGGGTTCACTCTGATTGATTTGCGGAACAGAGAGGCTGTGTCTGATGTGTCCCACTTGCAGAAGACCTACCGCCATAGTCAGCTTATGGATAAAGTGCGGACACTGTGGGGAACCACTGACAAGGCTAACACTCAGTGAGCTGGCACCCCTCATATACAGTGTGGAGCTGCAATCAGGCTTGTGTACAGAACAGCTGGAGAGGTAGAAGTCCCGGTTGCCAGAGGACATATGCAAAAAATAGGGTTGAGTCCCAGGACAGACATTCCAATGTCAAGCCGGACAGAAATTCCCCCATAAAGACGAGTGACACCCAAGGTGGAGATTGGGAGTCCGTCTCGGCATATAGCTCGGCAGGAGACATGGTGCCCAACAGTGCTGCACATCAGGAACCAGCAGATGTCTCCGGAAAGCTGGCTGTACCCATCCACCCTGTCAGCGCCACCTGGAAGGAGACAGTATGTGGGGACAGCTCGTCTTCAGGTGAGCCAGAAGGAAGCGGCAGTGCTGGGGTGATAGATTGGGGGTCACACAGACCGCAGGCAGAGTTTAGGCCCTTGGAAGCTGATTGGAAGGAGTGGTCCCCAGACAGTAGGTCAGATGAAGAGTGGGAGTGGGGAAGCACTCAGGAGGAGGTAGAGATGCTGGCAGGGCTACCATATAAACTTTATACATCAGAATCAGCTGAAAGGGCAGGAGAAGTGGAACTGTTAACAGGTGCTGAAGAGCTTTAGCAGACCTCAGCTTGTGCCGTCAGGCACGTGGGCCAGGACCGGGTCCTAACGTGCTGCATGCAAGCAATGGATTGTTCAGTCACCCCAATCTCGGGCTCTCCATGGACAAGACAGGTTACAAGAGAGATTCAAAAGAGAATGGCACTTGACTGGAGTCTGGACCATCCTTATGTTCCACAACACATTATGGACATCATTGAGGCCTCTCATCCAACGGTGGGAATCAGACATGGTATGGGATTATATGCATGTCTCCAAGCCACAGCGGGGGTCCCACAATCAGGAGGCCTAGACCCGGTTTCAGGACATTAAGAATAAATGTACCAGGAATGGGGGGTCTTCAAGGCCAGACGGCTGAAGAGAAGCTATTCAGCTGTTATCAGAAGACCCAATGATGACATTGTCAGACTGTCTAATCCCAAAATGTACTTTTAGAGGAGCTGACATAGGATTCTAGCCTGAAGACAACAGGGGTGTATGGCAGTTGCTGTTGCAAGGGGAGCTCTGTTGCCCTTGGCTTTGTTTCTTCACAAACTAGGCCGGACCAGTTCACCACTTTCTTTCTAGATGTGCTGTTCCTGGAGAAGATACCTTGGGGAGGCCTAGAACTTTAGTACACTTTTCTGTTATGGAGGGGCTCCTCCTTGTGAATACACCTTTAAAGGCTCATACCAATGTTGAGATGCATTGTTCATGTTTGTTCCGTCAGCAGGCTTCTAATCCCCTGCTGGCAGACTGTTTCAGTCAGTTAAGTTAGCGTGGGGGTCTCTGTTTCCTCTGTGTTTTACAGGTTCATTGTGGATGGCTGCCCCCCTGCTCAAGTATTGGACTTTCCTTTTCAAGCCAATTTCTGCTAAATTGGAGTTTCTGCTGGGGAGGGCTTCCCTTTAGGAGTAGGTGCTCTGTCTGGAAAAGTACAGTACCTTGAAAAAGTATTCGTACCCCTTGAAATTATCCACATTTTGTCATATTACAACCAAAAATGTAAATGTAATTTATTAGGATTTCATGTGATACACCAACATGAAGTGGCACATAATTCTGAAGTGGAAGGAAAATGGTAAATGATTTTCAAAATCTTTTACAAATAGATATCTGAAAAGCGTGATGTGCATTTGTATTCAGCCCCCATTACTCTGACACCCCTAACTAAAATCTAGTGGAACCAATTGCCCTCAGAAGTCACCATATTAGTAAATAAAGTCCACCTATGTGTAATTTAATTTCAGTATAAATACAGCTGTTCTGTGAAGCCCTCAGAGGTTTGTCAGAGAACCTTAGTGAACAAACAGCATCGTGAAGGCCAAGGAACACACCAGAAAGGTCAGGAATAAACCTGTTGAGAAGTTTAAAGCAGGTTTAGGTTATAACAAAATATCCCAAGCTTTGAACATCCCATGGAGCACTGTTCAATCCATCATCCAAAAATGGAAAAAGTATGGCACAACTGCAAACCTACCAAGACATGGCTGTCCACCTAAACAGACAGGCCGGCCAAGGAGAGCATTAATCAGAGAAGCAGCCAAAAGGCCAATGATATCTCTGGAGGAGCTGCAGAGATCCACAGCTCAGGTGGTAGAATCTGTCCACAGGACAACTATTATGCCGCGTACACACGGTCTGACTTTTCACCTGCAAAAGTCCGACGGACGCCGCCGGACCAAGTCCGGCGGACAATCCGACCGTGTGTGGTCTCCATCGGACTTCCGACGGACCGTTTCGGGCGGAAATCCGACGTACTTTAGATTTGAAGCCTGCTTCAAATCTTTACGTCGTACCTCCACTGGACTCAGTTCCTGACGGAAAGCCCGTTCGTCTGTATGCTAGTCCGAAGGACCAGATACGACGGAGGAGCAGGTTACTGCATCTCGCGCTCGCTGCAATAGGAAAAACTAATTTTCCCATTGCGGCGAGCGCGGGGGGCATCCCAGGCCCTTAGGTCTGGTATGGAACTTTAAGGAGAACCCCCTACGCCGAAAAACCGGCGTGGGGGTCCCCCCAAAATCCATACCAGACCCCGATCCGAGCACGCAGCCCGGCCGGTCAGGAAAGGGGGTGGGGACGAACGAGCGCCCCCCCCTCCTGAACCGTACCAGGCCGCATGCCCTCAACATGGGGGGGTGCTTTGGGGGAGGGGGCGCCTTGCGGTGCCCCCCCTTCACAAAGCACCTTGTCCCCATGTTGATGAGGACAAGGGCCTCTTCCCGACAACCCTGGCCGTTGGTTGTCGTGGGGGTCGGAATTCCGTCGGAGAAACCTTCAGAGTTTATTCTGACAGCAAAACCGGTCGTGTGTACAGGGCATTAGAGTCAGCAAAAGACTTGGGACTGGGGCATAGGTTCACTTTCCAGCAGGATAACGACCCTAAACATACAGCCAGTGTTACAAAGGAATGGTTTAGATCAAAGCATATTCATGTGTTAGAATGGCCCAGTCAAAGTCCAGATCTAAATCCAATTGAGAATCTGTGGCAAAACTTGAAAATTGCTGTTCACAGACACTCTCCATTCAATCTGGCAGAGCTTGAGCTTTTTGGCAAAGAAGAATGGGCAAAAATATTACTCTCTAGATGTATAACGCTGGCAGAGACATACCTAAAAAATATTTGCAGCTGTATTTTCAGCAAAAGGTGGTTCTACAAAGTATTGACTGAGGAGGGGCTGAATACAAAATGCATGCCACACTTTTCAGATATTTGTTTGTAAAAAAATTTTGAAAACCATTTATCATTTTCCTTCTACTTCACAATTATGTGCAACTTTGTGTTGGTCTATCACAAAAAATCTGAATAAAATACATTTATGTTTTTGGTTGTAACATGACAAAATGTGGAAAATTTCAAGTGGCATGAATACCTTTTCAAGGCACTGGACATATTGGTAATGTGTAAATTATCTGTATATACTGTATGTCCATTGATTGATATTTGCTAGCTGCTAGGAGCTGTAGTTAGGGTTGCTGTATATATATGTGTTGCTGAATATATGACAATGTACATATTCTATTTTTCTATGTATCTATTTGTACCTAACCCCTTTCCAAGTTGTTTCCCTTTTCCCCTCCTATTTTTCTAATCTGATGCTCTTGCTCCTGTGTGTAGATAGGGGCAGATGTAACCTTTGGTTGTTAAGACACTGGTGGCCACAGAGTCTTTGATTGTTATGGTGCACCAGTTTTGAAAAAAAAGAAAAAAAGGGAGGTCTCCTGTCTAAAAATATATAGCAGACCCTTATGCTTCCTTATGTAAGATGGGGATCTGGTATGGCTTTTAATGGGGACTACACAAGAAAAAAAAAGGAGGGGCCACACAAAATCCACTCTAGACCCTTATCCAAGCATGCAGCCCAGGTGCACCCCCCTTCGTCATCCATACCAGGTCACATGTCCTCAACATGGGAAGGGTAACTCACTAGGGGTCCTCCCCTGGCAAAGCACCTTGTCCCCATGTTGATGAGAATAAGGGCCTTTTTCCCATAACCCTGACCCAGTGGTTGTGGAAATCTGCAGGAAGTGCCTTATCAGTAGGGATGGGCGGAACACCCCCCGGTTCGGTTCGCACCAGAACATGCGAACAGGCAAAAATTTGTGCGAACATGCAAACCCTATTAAAGCCTATGGGACACGAACAAGAAAAATCAAGTGTTAATTTTGAAGGCTTATATGCAAGTTATTGCCATAAAAAGTGTATGGGGACTCGGGTACTACCCTAGGGGACATGTATCAATGCAAAAAAAAGTATTTAAATTGATTGTTTTTTCAGGAGCAGTGATTTTAATAATGCTTAAAGTGAAACAATAGAAATGAAATATTTCTTTAAATATCGTGCCTGGGGGGGGGGGGGTCTGCTTGTAAAGTGGTGCATCTGTGTGATGTGTACAACAGTGCCGCAGCAAAATGATATTTCTAAGGGAAAAAATGTCATTTAAACTTGCTTGGGATTGTAATTTATTGCCGGCTCCTAGCAATATAGATGAAAAATCAAGGAAAAAAAATCAGCGGGCCTCCCCCCCAGTCCATAGCAGGACCTTCGGGTCTGGTATGGATTTTAAGGGGAACTCCACGCCAAAATTTTTTAAAAATTGGCGTGGGGTCCCCCACAAAATTCATACCAGACCATTATCTGAGCAAGCAGCCTGGCAGGCCAGGAAAGGGGGGAAGATGAGCGAGCACCCCCCCTCCTGAACCATACCAGGCTGCTTGCCCTCAACATGGGGAAGGTGCTTTGGGGTCCCCCCAAAGCACCTTGTCCCCATATTGATGGGGACAAGGGCCTCGTCCCAACAACCCTGGCCCAGTGGTTGTGGGGGTCTGCGGGTGGGGGGCTTATCGGAATCTGGAAGCCCCATTTAACAAGGGGGCCCCCAGATCCCGCCCCCCTATGTGAATGGGTATGGGGTAAATTGTACCCCTACCTATTCACCAAAAAAGTATCAAAAAGTAAAAACCAAGATAGACAGTTTTTGACAATTCCTTTATAAAAATAAATAAATAAAAAGTGTCCCACGATGTCCATCTATCTTCAATCAGACCGCCCGACAGACACAAAAAAATAGAAAAAAAAACAAAAACACTCTACCTTATGGCTGTGACAGTTGTTACACAGGCAAGGGGATCCCAAAGTACCCTCCCCATGTTGAGGGCAAGTGGCCTGCTATGGTTCAGGAGGGGGGGCGCTCGCTCACCCCCCCCCCCTTTCCTAGCCTGCCAGGCTGCTAGCTCAGAGAAGGGCCTGGTATGGATTTTGGGGGGGTGGGGGGACCCCATGGCAATTTTTTTTTACATTTTGGTGTGGAATTCCCCTTAAAATCTATACCAGACCCTAAGGACCTGGTATGGATTTTGGGGGGGACCCCACGCTGTTTTTTTTTTTTTTTTTGGATGGAGTTCCGCTTAAAATCTATGCCAGACCCAAAGGGCCTGGTATGGATTTTGGGGGGGACCCCATGCTGTTTTTATTTTTATTTTGGCATTGAGTTCCCCCTAAAATCTATACCAGACCCAAAGGACCTGGTATGGATTTTGAGGGGGACACCATGCCGTTTTTGTTCTTAATTCTGTCATAGGGTTCCCCCTAACAACTTCAACCACGTCTACACTGAATGCACTATATATATATATATATATATATATATATATATATATATATATATAAATATTACACTATATATATATATATATATATATATATATATATATATATATTAATATAATACATTAATACACTGTGCACCGGGTCTTTGTGAAACCCGATTGGCAGATCTGGAAATGCGCAATGTTACTGAGATAAGCGGGTGGCTACTGGGAATGGAATCCTCTAAGCTTATGCCGTGTACACATGACCGGCTTTGCCATCGGAATAAACTCCAAAGGTTTCTCCGACGGAACTCCGACGGGATTCCAAAGTCCGACCAAAGTCTAACCGTCCAGAACACGATGACGTACAGCACGTACGACGGGACTAGAAAAAGTAAGTTCAATAGCCAGTAGCCAATAGTTTCCGTCTTGTACTTGCTTCAGAGCAAGCGTCGTTTTTGGTCCGTCGGAACAGCATACAGACGAATGGTTTTCCGGATAGGAATTGGTTCCGTTGGAAATATTTAGAACATGTTCTATTTCTAGGTCCACCAGAATTTTCTAAAAAAAAGTCCGATGAGGCACACGCACGATCGGAATAGACGATGAAAAGCTTCTGGCGGACTTTTTCTGTCGGACATTCCGCTCGTGTGTACACGGCTTTAGACATCGTGGGGGAGAAGGGGAGGCAGTTTGGCATCTTTGCACTGGGCACTAGATGACCTTGTCCTGCACTGAATACAACACACTACTGCACTACTACACTACTGATTCTAAACAAATGGAATTGAGGGGGAAAATAAGAGACTCAGGATCTCGCTGAGAACTTTACAAAGAGGCAGAAAAAAACAATTTGATGGAAAGTAGAATACAGGGCCATTAAGTAGTGGATGTGTATGGATTATTTTTGGAGAATACAGATATTTGGTGTCACTTTGAGTTGTTATATCTTTATGGTTATAATTTATAAGCATATTTGAGTGGACTGCAGGACTGGTATAAAGAGATTGTTGGACAAATCCTAATACAGTGGTACCTTGGATTATGAGCATAATTAGTTCCAGAAGAATGCTTGTAATCCAAAGCACTCGTATATCAAAGCAAGTTTCCCCATAGGAGTCAATGGAAACTGAGATAATTAGTTCCAGTGACACTGCTAGTGAATGTAGTACCACATGTGGCCAGAGGTGGGGGGCGCTGGGGACACTCGGAAACACTCGGTGCAGCTTGGATGCACTCGGAGACACTCGGAGAGGCTTGGAGACACTCTGGAACTGAGAGTTTCTGAGTGTTTCCAAGTGTCTCCAAGCAGCTCTGACAGTCACCAGCACCCCCGCACCTCTGGCCAAATGCCATACTGCACACCCCAGAGGCTTGAATCCTGCTCATCTTGCGGGGCAACGCTCGCAAACCTAGTCAGGATTTATTTTTTTAAATAGCTAATATTGCGAAATGCTCATAAACCGTGTTACTCGCAATCCGAGGTATTACTGTAGTCTCATTTGTCTGTATTTATACTGTGCCAACTAGGGATGAGGTTCGGGTTTCCCGCTAGTTTTGGTTTTTCCATAAAATGTATTTTTTTCACCCAAATGATGACCATATGGGTTAATTTGCCTTATCGCCAAAAGCAAACTCCCACAGTTCATTGCATCAAGCAAGTTTCTTTCTTGCAACCTTACTTCCTTACTCCAGTAAACCTGGCATTCACAAAGAAAAAAAAAATATTGTTTAAATTGCCAGCAGATTACAGCTTCAGCTGCTTAGCTTCTGTTTGTAAAAAATTGACCAAAAAGTGCATTCATTAATACCAGACCCTTATCCTAGATGAGGGTTTTATAAAGAATGGGGAACCTACATAAAAATCAATAAATAAACATTGTGGGGTCCCCCCTAAAAATACTTACTAGACCCTTATCCTTGATGGGGTTTGGTTTGGATGTCAAGAAGGACCCCACACCAAAAAAACAGCATAGGGCCTCCTCCGAATTGTAGACCCTTTAAGTATAGTATGAAACCCCATACATAAAACAAGAGAAAAAAATTGTGGGGTTCCCCCTAAAAATCCACACCAGACCATGATCTGAGCATGCAGGAATGACCACACCCCGCATAGTTTCCCCCTCGATATGAAAGGGGAAACTATGCCAGGGGATATTCTTTTATTTTCTTTATTTATATATATATATATATATATATATATATATATGTATCTATTTTTACAAAAAAGGGTTGGTGTTTGGGGTTAACAGTCTTTTTTTCATTTTCAGATTATTTTGATATGGTCTTTAATATATATATATTTTTTTTATCAGAATGTAGCACCAAAGGATCACATTCTTAACCCCCCACCCCCAAAACTGCTAATAAAATGAGGTAATCACCTATTATCCTCATGTGTGGAAGGCCTAAATGGAGAGGCAGAAGTTCTTCGTTTTCACATGCAGCTAGTAGCAGGTGAGCATGTTGTGCATCTGTTGTGCATCAGGCCAAAGAGGGGTGGTGCCTTTGAGTGACGGGGCATGTCTGTCCTTCTTTTCTGGAAATGAATGGGCTATACAGCCATAGCATGTTAAGGGGATGGAGTGGAAAAACAAGCCTTCATCAACCTCCTGCGCACAGGTAAAGACTAGAGCAGTGTCTTAAGCAGTTGCAAATGCACCCTCTTCTCCCTCCTATTCAACATTAGGGATGAGCCGAACACCCCCCGGTTCGGTTCGCACCAGAACCCGCGAACGGACCGAAAGTTCGCACGAACGTTAGAACCCCATTGACGTCTATGGGACTCGAACGTTCGAAATCAAAAGTGCTCATTTTAAAGGCTAATTTGCATGGTATTGTCCTAAAAAGGGTTTGGGGACCCGGGTCCTACCCCAGGGGACATGTATCAATGCAAAAAAAACTTTTAAAAACGGCCGTTTTTTCGGGAGCAGTGATTTTAATGATGCTTAAAGTAAAAAAAAAAAAAGTGAAATATTCCTTTAAATATCGTACCTGGGGGGTGTCTATAGTATGCCTGTAAAGTGACGCATGTTTCCCATGTTTAGAACAGTCCCTGCACCAAATGTCATTTTTAAAGGAAAAAATCTCATTTAAAACTGCTTGCGGGTTTAATGTCATGTCGGGTCATGGCAATATGGATGAAAATCAGTGAGACAAACGGCATGGGTACCCCCCAGTCCATTACCAGGCCCTTTGGGTCTTGTATGGATATTAAGGGGAACCCCGCACCCAAATTAAAATAAGGAAAGGTGTGGGGCCACCAGGCCCTATATACTCTGAACAGCAGTATACAGGCGGTGCAAACAAGACAGGGACTGTAGGTTTGTTGTTAAGTAGAATCTGTTTGTAATTTTGAACATTTTTAACGTGTTTAGCTCCAGCCAAAAAATCTTTTCTAAGCTTTTTGGAAAACATAGGGAAGGGTTATCACCCCTGTGACATTTGTTTTGCTGTCTTTCCTCCTCTTCAGAAGATTTCACCTCACTTTTTTGTCCCAATGAAAAATGTTTTTTGAAAATTTGGGTTTTTTTGTGGAACAAGGATTGGAAAGCATCAGTGGAAAGGAGAAATTGTTTTCCCATATTAACTCTTACAGGAGAGAATTTCCCTTCCTAGGGGTAGATTTCATCTCACTTCCTGTTGTCTCCTTCCGTTTGCAAGTAGGAGTCGTTTGTAAGTTAGATGTTTGAAAGTAGGGTCCTGCCCTATATACTCAGCAGAAATTTGGGCCTTAGGTGTTGCTGTGGCCACAACACTGTAAGCCCTCACAGGGCCCTGCTGTGAAATATTAGATCAAGAATTGTAATTACATGCCCCTGTTGAACAGGAGCTGAAAAATTAGGCCTTAGGCACTGGTGCTGGTGCCACAACACTGCAACCCCTCACAGACACTCTAGTTGGAACGCAGGAACGAGCCCTGCTGCAAATTATTGCTTCAAAAATTGTAATTACACGCCCCTGTTAAACAGGGGCAGAAAAATTGGGCCTTAGGCACTGGTGCTGGTGCCACAACACTGCAACCCCTCACAGACACTCTAGTTGGAACGCAGGAACGAGCCCTGCTGCAAAGTATTGCATCAAAAATTGTAATTACACGCCCCTGTTAGACAGGGGCAGAAAAATTGGGCCCTAGGCACTGGTGCTGGTGCCACAACACTGCAACCCCTCACAGACACTCTAGTTGGAATGCAGGAACGAGCCCTGCTGCAAAGTATTACATCAAAAATTGTAATTACACGCCCCTGTTAAACAGGGGCTGAAAAATTGTGCCTTAGGCACTGGTGGTGGCGCCCAGAACCAAAAATGTTCTTACAAGCTATCAGCGTGATGATTGAGGAGGAAGAGGATAATTACTCAGGGATAGTCACTCAGCATCAGCATAGGCAGTCTTTGAAGGGATCTGAGATTTCAAAAAAAATTATTCGGTTACATCAGCATCAGGTGCTTGGTAGCTGGTGGTGATCCAAGACTCATTCATTTTTATGAAGGTCAGCCGATCGACCGAGTCGGTGGACAGACGCACCCTGTGATCGGTTACCACGCCTCCAGCAGCACTGAATGTGCGTTCCGAAAGAACGCTGGATGCAGGACAGGCCAGTAGCTCAATTGCATACTGTGCAAGCTCTGGCCAGTGATCCATCCTCAAGACCCAGTAACCCAGAGGATTTTCGGTGGGAAAGGTGTCCAAGTCTGATCTTGCCCCTAGGTATTCCTGCACCATGTAAAACAGACGCTGGCGATGGTTGCTGGAACCGATCATACCTTGGGGCTGCGGACCAAAAAATTGTCTGAACGCATCGGTCAGACGGCCACCTTCTCCACCGCTCCTTCTTTGACTGACCGAAGCCTCAGCAACACGTTGTCCAGAAACAGGAGTTTGTAACCTCCCAGTCTCTGGGAACGCGTTGCACAGACCTTTCTGCAAGGCCTCCCGAAGATGTTTCATCCTCTGCTCCCTCTGCGATGGCAAGATAAGGTCCGCAACCTTACCCTTGTAACGTGGATCAAGGAGGGTTGCCAGCCAGTATTGGTCCTTCTCCTTGATACCACGAATACGAGGATCCTTACGCAGGCTTTGCAGGATCAGGGAGGCCATGCAGCGTAGGTTTGCTGAGGCATTTGGTCCGGAGTCCTCTGGGTCACTAAGAACGACATGGTCCGCAGCCACCTCCTCCCAGCCACGTACAAGTCCATGTGTTTCTTGGGACTGATCCCTTAAAGACTGCTGCTGATGCTGAGTGCCAGGCTCCACCTCCATACTGACACAATCTTCCTCCTCCTCCTCTTCCTCCTCGTCCTCTTCCTGTGTGATCGGCGGGCACGCAGGAACACTGTCTGGATAAAGGGGGCCTTGAGAGCTAAGGAAGTCCTCCTCTTCCTGCCTCTGTTCTGCCTCAAGTGCCCTGTCCATTATTCCACGCAGCGTGTGCTCCAACAGGTGGACAAGGGGGACAGTGTCACTGATGCATGCACTGTCACTGCTCACCATCCTCGTGGCCTCCTCGAATGGTGACAGGACAGTGCATGCATCCCTGATCATGGCCCACTGGCGTGGGGAAAAAAAACCAAGCTCCCCTGACCCTGTCCTGGTGCCATAGTCGCACAGGTACTCATTGATGGCCCTCTGCTGCGTGTGCAGCCGCTGCAGCATGGCCAACGTTGAGTTCCACCTGGTGGGCATGTCACAGATTAGGCGGTTCTTGGGCAGGTTAAACTCCTTTTGGAGGTCCGTCAGCCGAGCACTGGCATTATATGACCGGCGGAAATGCACACAGACTTTCCTGGCCTGCCTCAGGACATCCTGTAAGCCCGGGTACCTGCCCAAGAACCGCTGCACCACCAAGTTAAGGACGTGAGCCAAACAGGGCACATGGGTCATTTGTCCCTGTCGGAGGGCAGAGAGGAGGTTGGTGCCATTGTCGCAAACCACCATTCCTGCCTTAAGTTGGCGTGGCGTCAACCACCTCTGAACCTGCCCCTGCAGAGCTGACAGAACCTCTGCCCCAGTGTGGCTCCTGTCCCCCAAGCACACCAGCTCAAGCACCGCATGGCATCTTTTGGCCTGCGTACTTGCGTAGCCCCTTGAACGCCTACGGAGCACCGCTGGTTCCGAGGAAGAGGCCATGGAGGAAGAAGAAGAGGAGGGGGTGGAGGAGAGAGGTGTGTCACAATCAGCATTTTGGAGGCGTGGTGGCGGAACAACCTCCAACACTACTGCACCTTGTCCTGCATCCTTCCCAGCTGCCAGCAGAGTCACCCAATGCGCCGTGAAACTTAGGTAACGTCCCTGTCCATGCCTGCTGGACCATGAGTCAGCGGTAATATGCACCTTACCGCTGACCGCCCTGTCCAGCGAGGCATGGACATTGCCTTCCACATGCCACATCCCCCTCTTAAAGGTATGTTTAGGTGTGGTAGATGTGCCATCTGCAAGTATGTTGAATGCACGGACGTGTTCACCGATTCTGACGGTAAGAGACAGTTTAAAATCTATAATTTTATTAACTGTAATACCACACGAGTAGTGTATATGCTCACATGCCCCTGTGGCAAAAAATATGTGGGTAAGACAAAGAGGAAACTAAAGATCAGAATCGGTGAGCACGTCCAAAACATTCTCAGCAAAAATGATGAGCGCCCCATTCCTCTACATTTCCTCAATTTCCATGGGGGGGACCCCACTGGGCTTACTGTCAAGGGTATCTACAGGTTAAATCTTCCCCTTAGAAGGGGTGATTTCGACAGAATTCTTTGTCAGAAAGAAAAAATGTGGATATACACCCTTGACAGTATGTCCCCCCATGGGTTAAATAACGAGTGCAATCTGTCAGTGTTCCTTGTCCCTTAGGATTATATCCATATTTATTGCCTTTCCTCTTTTATTTTCATATAGGTGACACATCTATTTTCACTGCCTGATCGCTCTTTTCAATTATTCTTTACCTATGTTTATTTCTTATTCTAGTCCTAGTTTCAGTTTTATTCTCCTCTCCATTCCACTTTCCTTCTTTCTTCTTCTCTTTCCTCTTTATGTAGTTTATGCTATTTATAGAGGTGGTACACCCACGGACCGGCCCGTTCCATGTATTTGCATACTTTCTGTTGTCTTCCGGTTTGAATGGCAGTCTATTTGTTGTACCGTTGCCAGGCCAACAGATAGCCATTGTATCCACGTTTGTAAGTGGGAGGGCTATATAAGATGTCCGCTCTGGCAACGGCGCATGCTCTGAAGAAATCCCTGTGACGGATGAAACGCGTCAGCATGACGCCATCACGCTCCACCTAGCGTCACACACAGACCCACCCATCAGCCCTGGATATTCCGTCCGCCCTTCTGTGAAGCCTTACAGCATGGAACCAGGAAGTGGACGCTGACCTACGCCGCACACAGGCGGCACATTCCAACACGCTCCCGTTCCTCATCACCGCTGCTGGTAACTGAGCACACGGATCTACGAAGCCCTATCCAGCTGACCTGACCCGGATGCAGCTGCTCTGCACTATCTGAGATGATCCGAGTAGGATTGGAATGATCCATTAACCTGCCCAACTTCGGTATCCTGGGATTGGTGAGACTGTATCTGCTCATGTTTTAATCGTGACTGCTGTCACCATAGTTACACAACTGTCTCCCACCCACTGTCTACTTTACTTACAGTGGTGATTATTACCGATGCAGGCACATTCATATCTTGATCCATGTACCATTCCTACAGAGCTGCTCACCTACATTACCAGTCATTGTATGACACTCAGTTGTTAGTGTCTTAACCAGCTATTTCCATGCAACTTACTTCAAGGCTCACCTAAGGCCTGTTACTGGCATCCTACTAGGCGGACTTCCCCCCAACCATACGGCTGCACACACTCATCCCCCGGCCTTGACCTACAACACTTTGAGATACTCATAAGACTTCTTATGTTTTGCTGTGTTTCTTTTCATTTATTAATCCAGCTGGGCGATCTTGTTGTGTGTGTTTAGTGGTGGCCATCTGTGTGTTGTTCTGTTTTTAGACAACGTTGTCTATTTTATTTTCTTAGTGTCAGGTCTTGGTTCACTTATTGTCATATATAATTTTTGATTCTGTGTCTGGTGTATATGTGGAATTATTCAACTCAACATTAAATTTTTCATATTTTTGCTAATTTGCTGGTTCCTTGTTGATGAATTCTTTTCCCTGGGTGGAACTGGTACTTGTCCCGTTCCTCCCCCTTGGGTCCCCTTTTTTTGTGATATGCCTTAATTCAGAGGAACACACCCTGCTATTTAAATTAGATCCCCTGGGTGCTTTGCGATTAGCTTCATCCATACACAGATGTTGTTAGGGCACTTCCCTCATCTGTTAGTATTCTCTATATTGAGTTAACCTGAGTCTCTTGGATCATAAATTCCCTCCCCTCCCCTCTCTTTTTTTCAGAGAGCCGGAATCGCCTTCCGTGAGAAAAAGTGGCGTTTGGGTACCTGCCACTGAGGAACCGCACATTCCACAAACTCACGGAAGGGGGCAGAGTCTACCAACTGAAAAGGCAGCAGTTGAAGTGCTAGCAATTTTGCCAAGCTAGCATTCAACCGCTGGGCATGTGGATGGCTGGGAGCAAACTTCTTTCGGCGGTGCAGCAGCTGGGGCAGGGAAATTTGCCTGGTACAATCTGACGTCGGTGTACCAAAAGCAGATTGCCCACAAGTACTTGGCTGTGACACACCTAATTCTACACCTTCATTCCTCTCACTGCAGGTCTCAGAGAGGACTGAAGGTCTAGTGGGGTTGGAAATCTCAGCTGATGAGGAGCAAGGAGAGATCCTCTTTGTTCTTTGGTGTGGGTCTTTTAGATACGCTTGCCAACGAACTGCATGGCAGGTCAACATATGTCTGGTCAAGCATGTGGTACCCAAGCGGGAGATGTTTTGGCCACGCGAGATACGCTTGAGACATATGTTGCAAATAGCAGCGGTGCGATCTGATGCACTCGTCTCAAAAAAGGCCCACACCAAAGAACTTTTTGAATAACGCGCAGAGACTGCAGCGCCCTGCACATGTGGAGCTTTGGGGTGTGATGCAGTCAATGTGCTGCCCTTAGGCTGGCCCCTGGAGGGCATCCTGCCTCGTTGGTGATGTGCTGCCGCCTCCTCCTCCTCCTCCTCCTCCTCCTCCTCCTCTCTCCTATCAGGCACCCACGTTGAGTCAGTGACCTCATCATCCCCTCCCTCCTCATCACTGGAGCAAACCTGGCAGTATGCTGCAGCAGGGGGAGCATGACTGCCAGATTGCTGTCCTTCTTGGGCACCCCCTCTGTCCGCGCTCATGTTACTGCCTTCATCGAGCTCAGTATCGTCATCAGAGCCTTCCAAACGCTGGGCATCCTCCTGGAGCATGTACCCAACACTGTGGTCAAACAGTTCGAGGGAATCCTCATGAGGACATGGTGGAGCTAGGGAAGGAGTCACTGATGACATTGAGCTGAGGGAAGAGGCCGCTGCTTTGCCAGACAAAGCACCCTGGGCATGGGTGAGAGAGGATGAGGAGGATGAGGACGGCTTGGTCATCCACTCGACCAAGTCTTCCGCATGTTGCGGCTCAACACGGCCAGCTGCCGAAAAAAAGGCCAAGCGTGTCCCATGGCCACGTGCTGATGAGGATGCACCGTCTCCACGACCAGCACTAGACACAGAGCCTGCTTGCCCTCTCTTATTGGCTTGTGACTGTCTGCCTCTCCTTCTTGGCCTTCCAGACATACTAATGGCCTGTAGCTGCACTAAGCTGGGATAGAACACCTGTAATTTTCTTCAAGTAGCTTTATATACTGTAACCAGACAAGCCTGCCTGTCAGTAGGAAGATAACAGGAACGGATCTAGCTGAACACTGTGAGCAGGACGCACTGTACTAAATGTAAATAGTCTAGCTGCCTGACCGTGGTACTAATAGGATCAAATAGAACACCTGTAATTTTCTTCAGGTAGCTTTATATACTGTAACCAGACAAGCCTGCCTGTCAGTAGGAAGATAACAGGAACGGATCTAGCTGTACACTGTGAGCAGGACGCACTGTACTAAATGTAAATAGTCTAGCTGCCTGACCGTGGTACTAATAGGATCAAATAGAACACCTGTAATTTTCTTCAGGTAGCTTTATATACTGTAACCAGACAAGCCTGCCTGTCAGTAGGAAGATAACAGGAACGGATCTAGCTGAACACTGTGAGCAGGACGCACTGTACTAAATGTAAATAGTCTAGCTGCCTGACCGTGGTACTAATAGGATCAAATAGAACACCTGTAATTTTCTTCAGGTAGCTTTATATACTGTAACCAGACAAGCCTGCCTGTCAGTAGGAAGATAACAGGAACGGATCTAGCTGTACACTGTGAGCAGGACGCACTGTACTAAATGTAAATAGTCTAGCTGCCTGACCGTGGTACTAATAGGATCAAATAGAACACCTGTAATTTTCTTCAGGTAGCTTTATATACTGTAACCAGACAAGCCTGCCTGTCAGTAGGAAGATAACAGGAACGGATCTAGCTGAACACTGTGAGCAGGACGCACTGTACTAAATGTAAATAGTCTAGCTGCCTGACCGTGGTACTAATAGGATCAAATAGAACACCTGTAATTTTCTTCAGGTAGCTTTATATACTGTAACCAGACAAGCCTGCCTGTCAGTAGGAATTTAACAGGAACGGATCTAGCTGAACACTGTGAGCAGGACGCACTGCACTAAATGTAAATAGTCTAGAAGATAACAGGAACGGATCTAGCTGAACACTGTGAGCAGGACGCACTGCACTAAATGTAAATAGTCTAGAAGATAACAGGAACGGATCTAGCTGAACACTGTGAGCAGGACGCACTGCACTAAATGTAAATAGTCTAGAAGATAACAGGAACGGATCTAGCTGAACACTGTGAGCAGGACGCACTGCACTAAATGTAAATAGTCTAGAAGATAACAGGAACGGATCTAGCTGAACACTGTGAGCAGGACGCACTGCACTAAATGTAAATAGCAGGAACGGATCTAGCTGAACACTGTGAGCAGGACGCACTGCACTAAATGTAAATAGCAGGAACGGATCTAGCTGAACACTGTGAGCAGGACGCACTGCACTAAATGTAAATAGCAGGAACGGATCTAGCTGAACACTGTGAGCAGGACGCACTGCACTAAATGTAAATTGCAGGAACGGATCTAGCTGAACACTGTGAGCAGGACGCACTGCACTAAATGTAAATAGTCTAGAAGATAACAGGAACGGATCTAGCTGAACACTGTGAGCAGGACGCACTGCACTAAATGTAAATAGCAGGAACGGATCTAGCTGAACACTGTGAGCAGGACGCACTGCATTAAATGTAAATAGTCTAGATAGAAGATAACAGGAACGGATCTAGCTAAACTGAATACAGTGTATATATATATATGCAACACCTGGGATGCATATATATACACAATACACTGTAAGTGCAGCTAACTGACTGACTGTTCTGCCTAATCTATCTAACTCAAATCAAATGACACTGTCTCTCTCTCTCTCTCTATCTCTCAGCACACCGGAACACACACTACACAGGGCCGCCGTGCAGGCGGCCTTATATAGTGTGGGGTGTGTACTAAATCCCCTGAGCCATAATTGGCCAAAGCCACCCTGGCTTTGGCCAATTACAGCTCTCTCTACTGACGGCGCTGTGATTGGCCAAGCATGCGGGTCATAGTGCATGCTTGGCCAATCATCAGCCAGCAATGCACTGCGATGCCGCAGTGAATTATGGGCCGTGACGCGCCACACGAATTTAGCGCGAACGGCCCATAACGTTCGCAATTCGGCGAACGATCGAACAGCCGATGTTCGAGTCGAACATGGGTTCGACTCGAACACGAAGCTCATCCCTATTCAACATCTAATCCCACTGTAGCCTAGGATTCAGCTGAAATATCAGTTACTTGCTGTAGGAGAATGTAGAGAAAATAATTGTATTAGCTGTTGAGAAAGAGAGCACACGTAGCATAGAGAGAAGGGAAAACCAAGTCAATGATGCAGAGAATATTTGCAATAGAAGGCTGTAAATGAGTATTCCTATGAATATGGTACAAGGACAGGCTGTGGGGATCTGGGTTTTTTACCATTTTAGCGGCAGGCACTAGAGGCACAGCAGCAAGAGGAAGAAGAGAACTTCCTGCATCTCAGTGCTCGCTTTATTCTTACTCACTGTGAGGCAGCACATGTCAACAGGTTTAGAGGGTTGGGGTGCTGGTGGTGAAGAGAAGGAAGACATGAGCAGGATTACAGGGATATGTTTTACCCCTTCCAAACACTAGAAGTTTTACCTAGAAGGTTCAAGATGATTGAGGACCTCAGCAACATCGAGGACTTGGGTTCCTCTGCCAGCTAAAATTTACAATGGATGGGCTCATTCATGCTACAGTGCCCACGCAAGGACCCCCAGGATTCTAGCCATCAAAGAGAGGGCCATTACTGGTTGGCCACTTTTTTGGATCCACATTAAAGGGGATGATGCCAGAGCTCATCCTTCCTTTTCAGAGGGAGAAAACAATGTGGTTGATTTACTAAAACTGGAGGGTGAGAAATCTTATGCAGCTCTGCATAGAAACCAGGTTTTTTTCGTCAAAGCTCAATTGAACAAGCTGAAGTTAGAAGCTGATTGGCTACAATGCACAGCTGCACCAGATTTTGCACTCACCAGTTTTCACAGAAGTACAGTTAATCACACTTGTTTAATAATAATAAAAAGGTAAACAGAGTAAGCGTAGTCAATACATAGCCAGAGTTCAGTAACCAGATTGGGTAGTCAGCCAATGCCAATGTCAGAGAGCCAGAGATCAACGTAGTAGTACAGCAAGCAGGATCAGGAGCCAGAAGGGACGTCAGTCGAGCAAGTCTTCAACAGGATCGCAGGAGAAAGTCTCAGAGATGTGACCAAAGGTGAAGGCAGAGATGAAGTGAGCTGGACGGCTTTAAGTAGGCAGGACTGTTGAGCAGATCATCAACAGCTGAGTCACTATGGAGAGAAAGGAGCTGGCAATTAGATGACAGCTGAGCAGCCAGCTCAGAGAAGGAAGGGCTGAGCCCAGCCCTGACAGTACCCCCTCCTCAACAACCCCTCCCCCTCAGAGGACCACCGGGCTTGAGGGGAAAACGTCTATGGAAATCACGGAGGAGGACAGGGGCATGTATGTCCGAGGATGAAACCCAAGAGGGTTCCTCCGGACCGCACCCCTTCCAATGCATCAGGTACTGTATGTACCCACGTAACCTACGGGAGTCAACAATGGATTGTACTTCATACTCCTCATAGTTCTCAACCTGTATAGGGTGAGGATGTGGCACCGAGGTGGTAAAGTGGTTGCAGACCAAAGGTTTCAATAAGGAGACATGAAACACATTAGAGATGCACATACTAGCAGGAAGGTCCAACGCGTAAGCCACTGGGTTAATCCTGCGAAGGATACGGAAGGGCCCAATAAACCGAGGTACGAACTTCAAAGAAGGAACACGAAGTCAGAGGTTGCGAGACGGCAGCCAGGCTCTGTCCCGTGGCCACGTCCTGTAGTGACGAAACAACGTAGGGAGGAGGAGCCACGTCCTGACGTCACCGCTACACATCTAGTCCCGGAAGTTACGGGCTGTTCTGCAGCCAGACGGCTTTTCTTTTTGCTGATATATATCTGCCGATTTGTAAGTGTGCATTTGGCTTTCTTTAATTCAATAAATGCTAAAAGGTTTTATGCTATGTGGAGCATCTTGTGTTTTTTACGGTAAATATACCATCCTGCTGTGGCCCATGGAGAGGGTTCCTTTGGACGCGATGTCATCCAGTGCCTGCTTGTGAGATCCCGGGCTGGGGTTACAGCCGTCTGCTCAGTGAGGTCCCCTGTAACAAGGGACCAACATCCTCTGGTAAGCGGCAGAATTTTCTGAAGGTAGAGGTTTCATCTATGCACCTTATTCACTTCAACAAGATTTTCTTCACCTGTCACCTTGGGATATTTTTTCCTGTTTTTGTATATTTTGTTTTTTAATTTATGGACAATTTTTTGGGGGAATATTACATTTATATTTCACCTTTTTTACTGCACATTGATTGTATGGACATTTTTTTGCGCTCACAATTTTGGTTTATTGGTACATTCAATATCACTTTGTTTGCTCTGTGTTTTATTTTCAATTAAGATTCATTTGTGGCCTTCATTTTTGCTGCTCTTACCACATTATTAGCGCAACTTCTTTCCTATTTAGACTCTGTCCCCAACCTGGTAGGAAGGTGCAGGCAGGCGTCTGCGGTCAGCATGGAGTCTGTACCTATCGTTAGCATGTCGCAAAGCCTCCTGGACTTGTGGCCAAGTGGAACGAAGACCACAGAGATGCTCCTGTAATGCAGGAATACTCTGCGGAACAAACGAGGCAGGCAACACGGAAGGATGGAAACCATAGTTCGCCATAAACGGGGACAAACGGGAAGCTGAATTCAAGGCACTATTGTGAGCAAACTCTGCCCATGGTAAGAGGTCTGACCAGTTGTTATGATGGTCAGAAATATAGCAACGTAGGAATTTCTCCAAGGACTGATTGGCTCTTTCTGTGGCCCCATTAGACTGTGGGTGATACGCAGAGGAGAAAGCAAGCTGAATACCCAACTGTGCACAAAAAGCTCGCCAGAACCGGGACACAAACTGACTACCCCTGTCTGAGACAGTCACCTTGGGTAGCCCATGTAAGCGGAAGATCTCCCGAGCAAAAATAGAAGCCAGTTCCTTAGAAGTAGGCAACTTCTTGAGTGGAATACAATGCGACATTTTCGAGAACCGGTCAACTACCATAAGAATAACTGTGTTGCCCTGGGAGTTGGGTAACTCCACAATGAAATCCATAGACAGGTGGGTCCAGGGCCTCTCTCCATTGGGTATGGGTTGTAGGAGGCCCACTGGAAGGTGTCGTGGAGTCTTACTCTGAGCACACATGGAACAGGCAGCTGCGAAGGCGGTTACATCAGCATGTAGACTAGGCCACCAGAATTGTTGGGAAATGGCCCAAAAGAGTTGATTCTTCCCAGGGTGGCCAGCAGCCTTGGGAGAATGGTAAGTCTGGAGAATGGTAGTACGGAGACTCTCGGGAACAAAGCAGCGGTCACAAGGATTCTCAGGAGGAGCATCGACCTGAGCAGCAAGAATTTTGTCACCCAAAGGAGAAGTAAGACTGGTGCGAACAGTAGCCAGAATACGACCAGGAGGAATCACAGGAACCGGAACCAACTCCATCTTGGAAGTGGAGGAAAATTGTCGTGACAAGGCGTCAACCCTTACATTCTTAGTACCGGGTAAGAATGAGTCAATGTAATTAAAACTAGACAAGAAAAGAGCCCATCGCGCCCTTCTGGGAGAAAGGTGCTTAGCTTCAGACAAGAATGTGAGATTCTTATGGTCAGTAATAATGAGAACCGGCACAGTGGTACCTTCAAGGAGATGTCTCCATTCTTTCAGAGCTAAAATGATCGCCAACAGCTCTCTGTCACCAATCTCGTATTTGCACTCTGCTGGTGACAATTTCTTGGAAAAGTAGCCACACGGATGTATAGCGCACTCAGAGTTAGGACGTTGAGACTGAAGGGCGCCAACTCCAGTCTCAGAAGCATCAACTTCTAGGATAAAAGGCAACATAGGATCAGGGTGTGCCAACACAGGAGCATAAACAAAGGCAACCTTGAGACTCTCAAAGGCCTTAATGGACTCCGGAGACCAACTCTGTGGGTTGCCGTCTTGCCTGGTCATATCAGTCAGGGGCTTGACCAGAGACGAGAAGTTACGAATAAACTTCCGATAATAGTTGGCAAAGCCAAGAAAACGCTGCAGAGGATGTAAACCCATGGGTCGAGGCCACTGTAGGACCACTGAAAGTTTCTCTGGGTCCATCGAAAAACCAGCAGTGGAAATGACATAGCCCAGGAATTTCACCTGTTCACAATGGAATTCGCACTTTTCCAATTTATAATAGAGATTGTTCTCTCGTAGTCTCTGAAGCACACGACAGACATCTGTGTGGTGGCTCTCCAGGGACTTGGAAAATATGAGGATATCGTCGAGATAAACCACCACACATAACTGCAACAAATCTTGGAGGACATCATTAATGAACTCCTGGAAAACTGCCAGAGCGTTACAGAGGCCAAAATGCGTTACGAGATACTCATAACGACCTGATCTGCTTATTAAATGCAGTTTTCCACTCGTCGTCCTCCTTAATCCTGACGAGAAGGATGCCCCTCTCAAATAAAGCTTCGTGAAAACTGTTGCTCCCTTGAGGCGGTCAAATAACTCCGTAATCAATGGAATGGGATAGGCATGCTTAATCATGAAACGATTGAGACCCCTATAATCGATACAAGATCTCAGTTCACCACTCTTCTTCTTCACAAAAAAGAACCAGCACCAGCAGGAGATGAGGATTTGCGTCTGCAACATACTCCTCCATGGCCTTATCCTCCAAGACCGACAAAAGTTAAACCCGGCCACGAGGGGGTATGGCACCAGGTTGAAGGTCTGTCAGGGACATAGCCATCTGGGTACTGGCAATGTTGCCCAGACCATTCATGGATGCCCACGGAGGGACCCAAGACATGCACGAGCGAGTGCCGCGCATCACCGTGCATCGGCACATGCCGGCGCGCATTGGCGCACATGCATGCGCAATACAGTGCGTGTGCGCAATGGCACGCAAGTGGCTTGACAGACGCTGGCACTAGTGGCCCTATTTAAGCCAGCCTGTGACCACAGGACATTGCTGGATTATCTTCTCAGCTCCCTTGTGTACCATTGACCTTGCTTCCTGATCTGAAGAATCCCCGTTGTGACCCGGCTTGCCTTGACCTTGCTTCCTGATCTCCTGGTTTGACCCTTGGCCTGCTCCTGGACTCTACTTCAGCTTCCTGATCTCCCAGCTTGACCCTCGGCTTGTATCTGGACCCTGCCTGTGTATGACCTTGGCTCGCCCCTGTGTTTTGCTCTGGACTGACTTATCTGTGTATGACCCCTGGTCTGTCTCCTGGATTCTCCATTTTCCTGAACACAGCAAGTTCTGCTTTGCCAGCATTGGTCATCTCTCAGTGACTAAGCTCACCGGACTGCAAACAAGCACCTGGTCAACCGTGCTTCTTTGAGCACCGCGCTTCCTGTTCCTACCTCCAGGAACGCGCTGCACTTAGCCGCAAGGGGAGCCCTTTTAGCATCTCGATCTCCATACACGGACCTGACAAGGTCAATTGCGCAATAATACGACCGGGGTGGAGGCAAAGTATCGGTTTGACCTTTGTCAAAGGGTACCAACAAGTGTCTGGGGAATGCCCAGGAAAAAGCCAAAGTCTACTTACCACCAGCTTTCAGACAACCAAATTGACCTATCTAACAGTAAGCGTTAAAAAAGGGGTTTTAGTCCGCACGCATTTGCAAACGCATGCGTGAGCCACGGAGCCTCGTCACGGCACCCTTGTATCTGTGGTCCTAACACTAAACTATGAGTGTCCCCACAGTGGAGGCACATGCATTTAATGGATAAATGAGAGCAGGTGGCTGGAGGGGAGCCCACCCCTTCTTAAAGGTACAGGAGCACACCAAACACCCAGCAAGAGCACAATGGCTGCAAAGGTGTTGGTGCACTGCTGGACCAATACAAACACTCACATGATAACAAAAGCTTGCCACCACTCTCATTTATAGCTGGCTATCGCAGTAAGCAGCATTGGGAGGCTAAAAAAGGGTACCAACAAGTGTCTGGGGAATGCCCAGGAAAAAGCCAAAGTCTACTTACCACCAGCTTGCAGACAACCAAATTGACCAATCTAACAGTAAGCTTTTAAAAAGGGGTTTTAGTCCGCACGCATTTGCAAACGCATGCGTGAGCCACAGAGCCACGTCACGGCACCCTTGTATCTGTGGTCCTAACACTAAACTATGAGTGTCCCCACAGTGGAGGCACATGCATTTAATGGATAAATGAGAGCAGGTGGCTGGAGGGGAGCCCACCCCTCCTTAAAGGTACAGGAGCACACCAAACACCCAGCAATAGCACAATGGCTTTGACCTTTGTCAAAGGCATCTCTCACTGTACTGTGGCGACCAGGACAGAACCTCAGCACGGAGCCAATCAAAAAAAGGGTTGTGCCTCTGTAACCAAGAATAACCAATAACCAGCGGAAACTTAGGTGAGGAAATAACTTGGAATTTGATTATCTCATGGTGAAGGGCCCCTACGGCCATGAACAACGGAACAGTCTCATGAGCCACATGGGCAGGGTGTAGCGGTCTCCCATCAAGAGCCTAAATGGCAGGTGGAGTCTCACGCAGCTGCAGCGGAATCGAGTGCTTCAATACAGAGGCAGCATCAATGAACAGGCCTGCAGCCCCAGAGTCAATTAGAGCCTGTATCTCGACGGATGACTCAGCCCAAGACAGGGTAACCGAAACCAGGGGCTTATCTTTCTGGGAAACTGTAGACGAAACAACGCCACCTAAGGCCTGTCCATGACAGGACCTCAAGGTTCGGGCGTTCCCTGGACGGGCAGGACAAGACTTCAAAAAGTGACCAGCCTGGCCACAATAAAGGCACAATCTCTCCCTCCTCCTAACGGCTCTCTCATCCGCAGAGAGACGCGTGAAGCCCAAATGCATGGGTTCATCTTCACAGACCGACTCAGTACCAGGGGGCATGGGAGGTGAGGGAGGCAAGGGTGGGACTGCAAAGCTCGGAGACAAATGTACAGGAGGCTTGCACCGCGCTCCTTAAATGAGAGTCTTTCTCTGAGTCTGGAGTCAATGAGGATGGCAAATGTCATCAACCTCTCCAGCTCAGTGGGTATATCCCGGGCTGCTATCTCATCCTTGATGTTATCTGAGAGACCATGAGAGAAGGCAGCCAGGAGGGCCTCATTGTTCCAAGCAACCTCTGCTGCCAGAGTACGGAATTCAATGGCGTAATCGGCAACAGTTCTCATACTCTGTTTGATGGACATGAGGCTCTTGGCAGCAGAAGCGGAGCGTGCGAAAAAGTCAAATACCTTTTGAAGGAAGCCACAAATTCTGGGTAACTCAGGACCACAGGTTTTTGTGTCTCCCATAGAGGGTTTGCCCAGGTCAAGGCTCTCTCAGAAAGCAAAGATATCATAAAACCTACTTTGCTTCTGTCCATGGGAAATGCTTGGGGCAGTATCTCAAAGTATATCTCAACCTGGTTGAGAAACCCTCTGCATTGAACTGGATCACCCCCAGATCGCTGGGGAAGCGGAGCGGAACCAGACATGTCTCTTATAGAGGTAATATTTGAGGTGCCTGCACAGAGACTGGAGCAGCAGCAGGAACGGCCTGCAACACAGGTTGTACCGGAGCAGCCATAGTGGAAGATTCCAGGTGAGCCGTGCGACTCAGGAGCGCTCATAACGCTATGGCAAACTTATACATGCGGTGATTCTGGTCATCCAATCTGGAAAAAATATTACCAACAAGTGGACTGACTGCATCTTCTGAATTAATGGCCTTCTCCTACTGACAGAAACCATGAATCAGACCAAGACAGAAGTACAGTTAATCACACTTGTTTAATAATAATAAAAAGGTAAACAGTGTAAGCTTAGTCAATACATAGCCAGAGTTCAGTAACCAGATCGGGTAGTCAGCCAATGCCAATGTCAGAGAGCCAAAGATCAACGTAGTAGTACAGCAAGCAGGATCAGGAGCCAGAAAGTACATCAGCTGAGCAAGTCTTCAACAGGAACGCAGGAGAAAGTCTCAGAGATGTGACCAAAGGCAAAGGCAGAGATGAAGTGAGCTGGATGGCTTTAAGTAGGCAGGACTGACGAGCAGATCATCAACACCTGAGTCACTGTGGAGAGAAAGGAGCTGGCAATTAGCCGACAGCTGAGCGGCCAGCTTAGAGAAGGAAGGGCTGAGCCCAGCCCTGACAACATCGTCCTTACCTGCATCACATGCTAGCATATTATGAAAGATTTAACAAAGCCCCCCAGCAATGCGCTGCCACTGCTGCAGAGGCTTCCATCTTCACCTGGTGTTCCTTCCAGGTTCGCAGGTGCTTGAATGGCAAAGCCACGATGACATCACTCCTGTGTGTGTGCGGGAGTCTCAGCCATGGGACACAGCTCTGAAGCAACGGCAATGGGTATGCCATTACTTCAGAGCGCATGTGCCGGTGACATCACCGGCTGCTGCTCACTGGAATATCTTCTAAACAGTGCACGTTTAGAAGATAATTTGATTTTACCTACGGGTAAGCTTTATTATAAGCTTACCTGTAGGCAAAAAACACATTCAGGTGTTTACTACCACTTTAACATTCTATGAAGAAGTGATCTGTCATCTAGATAGAGGAAGGCCTGTGAACATGGTGTACACAGATTTTGCCAAACCATTTGATACAGTTCCCCATAATTGCTTAATTTACAAATTGAGGTCTGCTAGCATACATGATAGTGTATGTACCTGGATAGAAAACTGGTTACAGGGGCATGTCAAAAGAGTGGTGTTAACTAGCGCGTACTCTGAATCATCTGGAGTTGTAAGTGGGGTAGGCTTTGGCCTAGGACCAAGTCTGTTTAATTTATTTATAAATATTATAAAGGTTGGTATAAATAGTTCCATCTCAGTTTTTGCTGATGATACAAATCTAAGCAGAGCAATGTTTTCACAGCAGGATATGGAAACTTTACAAGAAAACCTTATTAAAACAAAGAGATGGGCAACCACATGGCAAATGAGGTGATGTTGAAAAATGTAAAGTAATGTACTTGGAGGCTAAAAATATGAATGGAAATTACTCACAAGGGGGTGAAACTTTGGGTAGATTCAGGACGAAAAAAGATCTAGGGGTTATAATAGATCACAGGCTTAGCAATAGCAGGCAATCCTAAAAAGAGACTAATGACCTATACACACGATCGGAAATGCTGCCAGCAAAACTCTGATGAGAGCTTTTGGTCGGAAAATGCGACCGTGTGTATGCTCCATCGGACTTTTGCTGGCGGAATTCCAGCCAGCAAAAGATTGAGAGCAGGTTCTCTATTTTTCGGTCAGAAAAAGGTCCTATCGGAAAATGCAATCATCTGTAAGCAATTCCGATGCGCAAAAAATCACGCATGCTCAGAATCAAGTATAAGACGGAATTGCTCGGTCTGGTAAAACTAGCGTTCGTAATGGAGATAGCACATTCATCACGCTGCAAATTATTGGATCTTTTAATGCAGCGCATTCTTTTGTTCTTTATAATGCTAGAATAATGAAGTTGTTTTGCTGCTGATATTCACACAGAGTTATGACAAACTGATTTCTTTATTATTTCTTGTGATCTCATGAATAATCTTTTTTGTTTTTAAAGCCAGATCTCCACAATAATATTTAGAATTATTTTTTATAGTGATCTTTTTTTTTTTAATCAAGATCTCCTGTTTTTTGGATTATTGTTAAATTAGTTTCTAGTGATCTCCATAATTTATTTTTTTTTGGTGTGTCAAGTTTCCACAACAACATTATCTTATATTTTTATAAAGCTCAAGGAGGTTGGTATGTGTTGGAGTCCCTTGTTAATCTGACATTGTATTTTTGAAATGTACCTGCCTACTCACAAACAAACTGTCCTTTTTGAAGAAAAACACATAGGCAAGTATTTTCATATAAAAAAAATCTCCATTTATTCTGGCTCATAATAACAAAATAAAGAGGAAGGCAACGCTGGAGAAACTGTTTGAGTTTGCAAAGCCTTTGGCCCCCAGGGCACACATCAGCTCTTTGTGAAAATTTTGTAAAATTGGTAGCCTGAGAAGTCCATATTTAAGGGAGCACAATCTGGTCCAGGACTCTCAGAGATCAGGAACAGCAGCAGATGACATATATGTCCCCAGGCTGTGGTACTACAACAGGCTGCGTCTTCTGTCAGACCAGACTGAACCCAGGCCATCACTTGTCTTCCCTGCAGCCTTCCCTCCACGCTTCCCTGCAGCCTTCCCTGCAGCCTTCATTGGAGGCTGTGGCTCTGGAGGTGGACTTGTGGCAGGAGGAGAAGGATGGGCGAGCGCACATAAGTGCATGTTCTCACTAATTTGGCCCCACAACCCCTTCCGAAGGGCGTGGAAAATTGGATTCTCACACATGAAGCATTGGCCCTCCTCCATTTGCTGCAATTTGGCAGCTACATAGCAGCCATAGGCCTCTTCAGCGTCGGGGGTGTTTTCAGGGCCGCATTAGCCTCCTTAATGAGGCCCAGTGCTGCCTCCTCCACGTTACTCCCCTTCCTGGCCCTTTTTGTTGTAAGGCGGAGGGGAGGCACCTGGGATTGAGTGAGGCTACAGGGCCCCGCCACCTCCTGGCTGACACTTACCCCCGCCTCCTCCTGTGTGCCACATTCCAGAGCCTCGTCCTGGCTGAGGTCTTCCTGTGTATGGAAAAAGGGACATAGTTTTAGTTTTTGGTTCATGAATCACACACAATTTTCAGCTCATGACTGTTGCAAATTGAATATTAACAAATAGAAAAGACTATAATTCTGAGCCCAGCATTTTTTATTCTTGTCACAATCATTTTTGGCCCCTACTGTCTATTGATATGTAAAACACTTTTTTGTTAAATCATTCATTTGTTATCAATAATAACATCTAGTTAACAACAATAATTTTCGGACAATAAATATGTTCAAAAATACTATACCTGGCTCCAGCTAGGCTCCTCCACTTCTTCCAGGATGGAAGGCCCAGGTTGGTCTTCGGAAGCCTCAGCTGGGGTTGAGGGAAGGCTGGATGGAAGTGTAGAAAGTGATTCCCTGGCTTTCATCTGGTCTTCCAGAAACCACATCCTGTTGTAGTACCACAGACTGGGTACATACACATCCTCTGCTGCTGCTCCTGGTCTCATGGAAGCCTGTAGCTTATTAAGCTCCTTCCTATACATGCTTCTCAAGCTACAATTTTCTTCTTCACAAACTTGATGTCTGCGTCAGGGATCTGCGTCTTCACAAATTGCAGCAGTTTCTCCAGCGATGCCTTCCTAGCTGGTTTATTTCTATATAATTTCTCATATCCCTGTATTTGTCTATGAACTGGCCCATGAATTCAGGGTCTTTGAATTGTTTCATATTTGCTGCAAGACAAAACACCAGACAAAAACACTAATATCACGCTAAACTCTCCTAATCTTAGCCCAATATAGGCCTCAATCTAGAATCAGTATAGGCCACTAATGTCCCAAGATAAAATGTTACCTTGGTTATAAAGTTCACGCTTCCGGTCCTCCTTCCTCCGCACACAGAATGTAGGTACAACAAACGCGTGTTAGCTTTATATTCACTGCGCATGCGTGAAACTCCGCCCGCGTCGCCCGCCCCTGACGTTCTTTCTAGAATATTCCCCGCCCCTTCTCTTTTGGCGCAGTGGTGGATGAACATGACGGAGACACAGCAGGTGCATAATAGCAGTAACGAGGAGGAGGAAAGCCCGCAGCCGAAACGTCCCCATCCCGGAGGAGAATATTTAAGGCCACAAATATGGCCTTTGTAGAGATGGTGGGGATGGTGGACATCTTTAAGAGGGCTGACTATGATGGGAAATATGGACCGTACCTAAACCCAAATGTGAAAAAGGCCAAGATCGTGACTAAAGTTGTGAAGAGTCTGCACAGGAATCTTGGGGTACGACGATCCAAGGAGCAATTGAGGAAACGCTGGTCAGACCTGAAATTGAGGGAGCAGGATCAGTACAGAAGGATCAAGAAAGTGCTTCTAAAAAGTAAGTAGTTGTCGTGTGTTCTGATTATTATTATTACTTGCATGCTGCTCCATGTGCTTTTCTTTACTGTTGTACAGTTTAAAATGGCAACTTTCAGGCTCGTGGGCACAGTAATCATTTACAGTAAACATCTTTCATTCGCCAACTAAATACAATGTTTTTGGCAGATACAGGGTTAACTACATTTGGTCATGCTAATTTGTATTAAAAGAAGTTTAGGACATTGTTGTCTAGATGTGTTTGTAACTAGAATTAAATGCAAACTTGATTCAGTGTTATATAAGGAGAGTACACTCAGCAGCTGTTTACACATCTGGACTCAGGAGCACTAGTGTGGGACACAGGAACAAACTTTTTAGGGTGTCCCATACAGGTGCTCCAGTGGATACTTGGGGTGTCCCCATGTCTGAAACTTGTCCAAAAAAGGTAAATATTCCAGCTTTGTTAAGGGAATAAATCATGTCTTCAGCTTGGAACTCTGCCAAAACAAACAATTGTACCCCACTTCGAAGCAATGTTTCACATTCATATTTCTGGCCACAAATATCGGTGTGCTAAGTATACCTTTTGTTTCATTCTCATAGGGGAGAAAAGACTCGGGACATCTGAGAACAACAGGGACCCCCCACCTACTAAAGAAGGGGAACTCAGCACACAACCAGAGGATGTGGAGGAAGGGCAGGTGGTTGAAATAGTGACCACAACAGGTGAGTGTCTGTCATCACAGATTCAGGTAATAGATTTATGCCTGCATATTTATAATACATGGTGTGTATTTTTTGTTTAGGTGATGTGCATGTTGTGGAAGAACAATCTACTCATTTCACCACTGATAGTGCAAAAAGGCTAATCCAGGACATCATGTTTTGTATTCGGGATTTAGACTTCATAAAGGAAAAAACAAGGAGATTGAACAAAGAATGAAGAACATCATTGATGTATTAAGGAGAATCTAAATCCAAAAAATTACACCTTTTTTATTTTTTTTTAAGAAAATTTAAAGTTTTAATACAGTTTAAAAGCCATATTTGGAAGATGCACACAGTGTGTCAACATGCACTACCTGCCATCAGGGGAAATTAATGTATGCGTTTTGTGGGTGCAACGCCTTCCTCGCAACTCTAGTAGGTAAGAGGAAGGGGTTGCACCTCCAAAACACGTCCATTGATCCCCCATGATGGGAGATAGCACATGTTGACATTAAAATATAAAAAATATGTGCGCTTGCATTAAATGACATATACCACTATATCAACAATCATATACTGAAAATATGAGTAAATAAAACAGTGAATACGCTAAATGACACAGATTAAAAATCGGTGCTAAAAAACATTGGATTCAAGTAGGATAAACTTAAATAAATAAATACAGAATAAATAAATTTAAAAAAATTCAAATTCATAAATTGCTGGTGAAATTAAAGTGCAAATATTGATGCGTTAGAAAGTGCAAATATTGGTGATAAAGTTCAATCCATTCAAAAAAAGTGCAATGAAAACAAAATCGCATGAGGGAAGATCATAGTCGCCAAGGAAAAAACGCATATCCACAGTTCATTCAATGCAACCCATGTGAGTGAGGAAGGATGAAAGGGACGTGAAGAGACTTCGAGCCACCGGTGAGTCCAAGGGGTAATAAGGATGTACCCTTACCAGACAAGTTGGACCTCCTAAATAGCAAGGTCATATAGGCATGCAGATATAGCCCTCTGCAGGGACAGATGGATGGCAGCGTCTGGATCAACCAACGTGTGCCGCGTTCCAGCAGGGGATGGTTCCAATACGTCAGCCTGGAGGGAGGCACACACTCGTCCCAAGAGCCGTGAGTACAAAGGAAGTAAGAAAAAACTCAGATGGTGTAGTAGGATTAGGAAAATGTATTGCCTCATAAAAAACAGGGAACACATCTCCATCATACAATATAGGTAAAAGGTAAAAAGTTAAAAAGCCGGCATACAAACGAACACCCGTGCATAACTACATGGGGCTAACAGCGTGATGGCGTACAGTGCGTAGCCACACCCTACATGTTTCATCATAAATGACGTCTTCAAAGGGGCACGGGCGACGCACTGAGCCATCACCTTTATAGTAAACACCGACAACCAGACCTCGTTTTCGTCTGGACGTCTATCTTGGCATTAAGCATGCGCAGGAGGACACCAAGCCTCAATTTGGCGTCCGCTATGCAACGCAAAAAAAAACAGATAACAACATAAGGAAAAAGATTCCCCTATGGCCAGAAAGTAGTTATAAAAGACCCAAAACAATATATATTACTACGCTATGGTCCACATTACTAATTATTAGTAATTATATTACTAATGCAGACTTATATGGGCCGCACATTACAATACACAAGTGGACCACACTGTGCATATATGCAGACCTATGTTACCCGTACTGCAGTACACAAATGGACCACTGATCAAGAATGGATCCTGATCCACTTACAGCAAAAAGGAGGGTAGCGTAGCAAGTAAAAAATAAATATTTAAAAATAAAACCTAAAACCATAAAAAACTAGTTGGTGAGCAGCAACATCTCGTCCTAGTGTCCTCCTCGCAATATTAAGAAAAGAACAAAAAAGAACAAAAAAATGGACTATATGTTGAGGACTGTACGCCAAGGAAGGGAAATGAAGGTATATCCTAGGCATTATCAATAAATGCATTTATTTCGATATCTACGTTCAGCCCCCGAGGTCTAAGACATCCAATCTTATATATCCACTCCATCTCTAACTTGGAAATGGCACGTCTTTTAGGTCCACCCCTCCATGGTAACTTGAGTCTATCAATACCTATGAACATAGTACCCTTAGGGTCCTGCCTATGTACATCTAAATAGTGTTTGGACACCGGATGGCCTATAAAGCCTCTCCGGATATTCCCAATATGCTCATTTAACTTGACCTGTAGGGGTCTCACCGTGCATCCCACGTATTGAAACCCACATGGACAGGTCAGGAGTAGGGATGAGCTTCGTGTTCGAGTCGAACCCATGTTCGACTCGAACATCGGCTGTTCGATCGTTCGCCGAATTGCGAACGTTATGGGCCGTTCGCGCTAAATTCGTGTGGCGCGTCACGGCCCATAATTCACTGCGGCATCACAGTGCATTGCTGGCTGATGATTGGCCAAGCATGCACTATGACCCGCATGCTTGGCCAATCACAGCGCCGTCAGTAGAGAGAGCTGTAATTGGCCAAAGCCAGGGTGGCTTTGGCCAATTATGGCTCAGGGGATTTAGTACACACCCCACACTATATAAGGCCGCCTGCACGGCGGCCCTGTGTAGTGTGTGTTCCGGTGTGCTGAGAGATAGAGAGAGAGAGAGAGACAGTGTCATTTGATTTGAGTTAGATAGATTAGGCAGAACAGTCAGTCAGTTAGCTGCACTTACAGTGTATTGTGTATATATATGCATCCCAGGTGTTGCATATATATATATACACTGTATTCAGTTTAGCTAGATCCGTTCCTGTTATCTTCTATCTAGACTATTTACATTTAATGCAGTGCGTCCTGCTCACAGTGTTCAGCTAGATCCGTTCCTGCTATTTACATTTAGTGCAGTGCGTCCTGCTCACAGTGTTCAGCTAGATCCGTTCCTGCTATTTACATTTAGTGCAGTGCGTCCTGCTCACAGTGTTCAGCTAGATCCGTTCCTGCTATTTACATTTAGTGCAGTGCGTCCTGCTCACAGTGTTCAGCTAGATCCGTTCCTGTTATCTTCTAGACTATTTACATTTAGTGCAGTGCGTCCTGCTCACAGTGTTCAGCTAGATCCGTTCCTGTTATCTTCTAGACTATTTACATTTAGTGCAGTGCGTCCTGCTCACAGTGTTCAGCTAGATCCGTTCCTGTTATCTTCTAGACTATTTACATTTAGTGCAGTGCGTCCTGCTCACAGTGTTCAGCTAGATCCGTTCCTGTTATCTTCCTACTGACAGGCAGGCTTGTCTGGTTACAGTATATAAAGCTACCTGAAGAAAATTACAGGTGTTCTATTTGATCCTATTAGTACCACGGTCAGGCAGCTAGACTATTTACATTTAGTACAGTGCGTCCTGCTCACAGTGTACAGCTAGATCCGTTCCTGTTATCTTCCTACTGACAGGCAGGCTTGTCTGGTTACAGTATATAAAGCTACCTGAAGAAAATTACAGGTGTTCTATTTGATCCTATTAGTACCACGGTCAGGCAGCTAGACTATTTACATTTAGTACAGTGCGTCCTGCTCACAGTGTTCAGCTAGATCCGTTCCTGTTATCTTCCTACTGACAGGCAGGCTTGTCTGGTTACAGTATATAAAGCTACCTGAAGAAAATTACAGGTGTTCTATTTGATCCTATTAGTACCACGGTCAGGCAGCTAGACTATTTACATTTAGTACAGTGCGTCCTGCTCACAGTGTACAGCTAGATCCGTTCCTGTTATCTTCCTACTGACAGGCAGGCTTGTCTGGTTACAGTATATAAAGCTACCTGAAGAAAATTACAGGTGTTCTATTTGATCCTATTAGTACCACGGTCAGGCAGCTAGACTATTTACATTTAGTACAGTGCGTCCTGCTCACAGTGTTCAGCTAGATCCGTTCCTGTTATCTTCCTACTGACAGGCAGGCTTGTCTGGTTACAGTATATAAAGCTACTTGAAGAAAATTACAGGTGTTCTATCCCAGCTTAGTGCAGCTACAGGCCATTAGTATGTCTGGAAGGCCAAGAAGGAGAGGCAGACAGTCACAAGCCAATAAGAGAGGGCAAGCAGGCTCTGTGTCTAGTGCTGGTCGTGGAGACGGTGCATCCTCATCAGCACGTGGCCATGGGACACGCTTGGCCTTTTTTTCGGCAGCTGGCCGTGTTGAGCCGCAACATGCGGAAGACTTGGTCGAGTGGATGACCAAGCCGTCCTCATCCTCCTCATCCTCTCTCACCCATGCCCAGGGTGCTTTGTCTGGCAAAGCAGCGGCCTCTTCCCTCAGCTCAATGTCATCAGTGACTCCTTCCCTAGCTCCACCATGTCCTCATGAGGATTCCCTCGAACTGTTTGACCACAGTGTTGGGTACATGCTCCAGGAGGATGCCCAGCGTTTGGAAGGCTCTGATGACGATACTGAGCTCGATGAAGGCAGTAACATGAGCGCGGACAGAGGGGGTGCCCAAGAAGGACAGCAATCTGGCAGTCATGCTCCCCCTGCTGCAGCATACTGCCAGGTTTGCTCCAGTGATGAGGAGGGAGGGGATGATGAGGTCACTGACTCAACGTGGGTGCCTGATAGGAGAGAGGAGGAGGAGGAGGAGGAGGAGGAGGAGGAGGCGGCAGCACATCACCAACGAGGCAGGATGCCCTCCAGGGGCCAGCCTAAGGGCAGCACATTGACTGCATCACACCCCAAAGCTCCACATGTGCAGGGCGCTGCAGTCTCTGCGCGTTATTCAAAAAGTTCTTTGGTGTGGGCCTTTTTTGAGACGAGTGCATCAGATCGCACCGCTGCTATTTGCAACATATGTCTCAAGCGTATCTCGCGTGGCCAAAACATCTCCCGCTTGGGTACCACATGCTTGACCAGACATATGTTGACCTGCCATGCAGTTCGTTGGCAAGCGTATCTAAAAGACCCACACCAAAGAACAAAGAGGATCTCTCCTTGCTCCTCATCAGCTGAGATTTCCAACCCCACTAGACCTTCAGTCCTCTCTGAGACCTGCAGTGAGAGGAATGAAGGTGTAGAATTAGGTGTGTCACAGCCAAGTACTTGTGGGCAATCTGCTTTTGGTACACCGACGTCAGATTGTACCAGGCAAATTTCCCTGCCCCAGCTGCTGCACCGCCGAAAGAAGTTTGCTCCCAGCCATCCACATGCCCAGCGGTTGAATGCTAGCTTGGCAAAATTGCTAGCACTTCAACTGCTGCCTTTTCAGTTGGTAGACTCTGCCCCCTTCCGTGAGTTTGTGGAATGTGCGGTTCCTCAGTGGCAGGTACCCAAACGCCACTTTTTCTCACGGAAGGCGATTCCGGCTCTCTACCGGCATGTGGAAGGCAATGTCCATGCCTCGCTGGACAGGGCGGTCAGCGGTAAGGTGCATATTACCGCTGACTCATGGTCCAGCAGGCATGGACAGGGACGTTACCTAAGTTTCACGGCGCATTGGGTGACTCTGCTGGCAGCTGGGAAGGATGCAGGACAAGGTGCAGTAGTGTTGGAGGTTGTTCCGCCACCACGCCTCCAAAATGCTGATTGTGACACACCTCTCTCCTCCACCCCCTCCTCTTCTTCTTCCTCCATGGCCTCTTCCTCGGAACCAGCGGTGCTCCGTAGGCGTTCAAGGGGCTACGCAAGTACGCAGGCCAAAAGATGCCATGCGGTGCTTGAGCTGGTGTGCTTGGGGGACAGGAGCCACACTGGGGCAGAGGTTCTGTCAGCTCTGCAGGGGCAGGTTCAGAGGTGGTTGACGCCACGCCAACTTAAGGCAGGAATGGTGGTTTGCGACAATGGCACCAACCTCCTCTCTGCCCTCCGACAGGGACAAATGACCCATGTGCCCTGTTTGGCTCACGTCCTTAACTTGGTGGTGCAGCGGTTCTTGGGCAGGTACCCGGGCTTACAGGATGTCCTGAGGCAGGCCAGGAAAGTCTGTGTGCATTTCCGCCGGTCATATAATGCCAGTGCTCGGCTGACGGACCTCCAAAAGGAGTTTAACCTGCCCAAGAACCGCCTAATCTGTGACATGCCCACCAGGTGGAACTCAACGTTGGCCATGCTGCAGCGGCTGCACACGCAGCAGAGGGCCATCAATGAGTACCTGTGCGACTATGGCACCAGGACAGGGTCAGGGGAGCTTGGTTTTTTTTCCCCACGCCAGTGGGCCATGATCAGGGATGCATGCACTGTCCTGTCACCATTCGAGGAGGCCACGAGGATGGTGAGCAGTGACAGTGCATGCATCAGTGACACTGTCCCCCTTGTCCACCTGTTGGAGCACACGCTGCGTGGAATAATGGACAGGGCACTTGAGGCAGAACAGAGGCAGGAAGAGGAGGACTTCCTTAGCTCTCAAGGCCCCCTTTATCCAGACAGTGTTCCTGCGTGCCCGCCGATCACACAGGAAGAGGACGAGGAGGAAGAGGAGGAGGAGGAAGATTGTGTCAGTATGGAGGTGGAGCCTGGCACTCAGCATCAGCAGCAGTCTTTAAGGGATCAGTCCCAAGAAACACATGGACTTGTACGTGGCTGGGAGGAGGTGGCTGCGGACCATGTCGTTCTTAGTGACCCAGAGGACTCCGGACCAAATGCCTCAGCAAACCTACGCTGCATGGCCTCCCTGATCCTGCAAAGCCTGCGTAAGGATCCTCGTATTCGTGGTATCAAGGAGAAGGACCAATACTGGCTGGCAACCCTCCTTGATCCACGTTACAAGGGTAAGGTTGCGGACCTTATCTTGCCATCGCAGAGGGAGCAGAGGATGAAACATCTTCGGGAGGCCTTGCAGAAAGGTCTGTGCAACGCGTTCCCAGAGACTGGGAGGTTACAAACTCCTGTTTCTGGACAACGTGTTGCTGAGGCTTCGGTCAGTCAAAGAAGGAGCGGTGGAGAAGGTGGCCGTCTGACCGATGCGTTCAGACAATTTTTTGGTCCGCAGCCCCAAGGTATGATCGGTTCCAGCAACCATCGCCAGCGTCTGTTTTACATGGTGCAGGAATACCTAGGGGCAAGATCAGACTTGGACACCTTTCCCACCGAAAATCCTCTGGGTTACTGGGTCTTGAGGATGGATCACTGGCCAGAGCTTGCACAGTATGCAATTGAGCTACTGGCCTGTCCTGCATCCAGCGTTCTTTCGGAACGCACATTCAGTGCTGCTGGAGGCGTGGTAACCGATCACAGGGTGCGTCTGTCCACCGACTCGGTCGATCGGCTGACCTTCATAAAAATGAATGAGTCTTGGATCACCACCAGCTACCAAGCACCTGATGCTGATGTAACCGAATAATTTTTTTTGAAATCTCAGATCCCTTCAAAGACTGCCTATGCTGATGCTGAGTGACTATCCCTGAGTAATTATCCTCTTCCTCCTCAATCATCACGCTGATAGCTTGTAAGAACATTTTTGGTTCTGGGCGCCACCACCAGTGCCTAAGGCACAATTTTTCAGCCCCTGTTTAACAGGGGCGTGTAATTACAATTTTTGATGTAATACTTTGCAGCAGGGCTCGTTCCTGCATTCCAACTAGAGTGTCTGTGAGGGGTTGCAGTGTTGTGGCACCAGCACCAGTGCCTAGGGCCCAATTTTTCTGCCCCTGTCTAACAGGGGCGTGTAATTACAATTTTTGATGCAATACTTTGCAGCAGGGCTCGTTCCTGCGTTCCAACTAGAGTGTCTGTGAGGGGTTGCAGTGTTGTGGCACCAGCACCAGTGCCTAAGGCCTAATTTTTCAGCTCCTGTTCAACAGGGGCATGTAATTACAATTCTTGATCTAATATTTCACAGCAGGGCCCTGTGAGGGCTTACAGTGTTGTGGCCACAGCAACACCTAAGGCCCAAATTTCTGCTGAGTATATAGGGCAGGACCCTACTTTCAAACATCTAACTTACAAACGACTCCTACTTGCAAACGGAAGGAGACAACAGGAAGTGAGATGAAATCTACCCCTAGGAAGGGAAATTCTCTCCTGTAAGAGTTAATATGGGAAAACAATTTCTCCTTTCCACTGATGCTTTCCAATCCTTGTTCCACAAAAAAACCCAAATTTTCAAAAAACATTTTTCATTGGGACAAAAAAGTGAGGTGAAATCTTCTGAAGAGGAGGAAAGACAGCAAAACAAATGTCACAGGGGTGATAACCCTTCCCTATGTTTTCCAAAAAGCTTAGAAAAGATTTTTTGGCTGGAGCTAAACACGTTAAAAATGTTCAAAATTACAAACAGATTCTACTTAACAACAAACCTACAGTCCCTGTCTTGTTTGCACCGCCTGTATACTGCTGTTCAGAGTATATAGGGCCTGGTGGCCCCACACCTTTCCTTATTTTAATTTGGGTGCGGGGTTCCCCTTAATATCCATACAAGACCCAAAGGGCCTGGTAATGGACTGGGGGGTACCCATGCCGTTTGTCTCACTGATTTTCATCCATATTGCCATGACCCGACATGACATTAAACCCGCAAGCAGTTTTAAATGAGATTTTTTCCTTTAAAAATGACATTTGGTGCAGGGACTGTTCTAAACATGGGAAACATGCGTCACTTTACAGGCATACTATAGACACCCCCCAGGTACGATATTTAAAGGAATATTTCACTTTTTTTTTTTTACTTTAAGCATCATTAAAATCACTGCTCCCGAAAAAACGGCCGTTTTTAAAAGTTTTTTTTGCATTGATACATGTCCCCTGGGGTAGGACCCGGGTCCCCAAACCCTTTTTAGGACAATACCATGCAAATTAGCCTTTAAAATGAGCACTTTTGATTTCGAACGTTCGAGTCCCATAGACGTCAATGGGGTTCTAACGTTCGTGCGAACTTTCGGTCCGTTCGCGGGTTCTGGTGCGAACCGAACCGGGGGGTGTTCGGCTCATCCCTAGTCAGGAGGTATACAACATGGGTAGTTGAGCAGGTGATAAAAGATTTAATTGGGAAGATTTGAGAGGTACTAGTGGAGTGGAAATGATTCACCTTCCTATCCTTAATGGCATTGATAGTGCAGACTGCACAGTTTCTGCACCTATAATAACCTACTAAGTTCTGAAAGAACATAGGTTTCTTAATAGGAGGGTCACAGACACTAGGGGCCACAACTGATCTAATAGAAGGAACCCCTCTAAAGACTACTTGGGGTTTTTCGGGAAGTAAAGGTCCCAATATACTGTCATTTTTAACAATGTGCCAATGCTTGCACAACAATTTCTTAATCAGAGAATGTTGGTAGGAATAACCAGTTATAAAGGGACACGAAGACTCTTTGTTTTTTGCTTCATCGGTCTTAACTTTATCCATGAGTAGAAGTTCCCTCTCAAGCTGTTCTACCTCTTCCAGTTTGTGCTTAAGGAAGGAGGCCTCATACCCCTTCTCTATAAATCTATCAGTGAGAATTTTGGACTGGGCTCTGAAATCAGTGATAGTGGAACAGTTACGCCTCATTTGTATGTATTGACTCTTGGGGACTGAGTCAAGCCACGCTTTATGATGGCAACTGTCACGGGGTATAAATGAATTCCGACCTGTAGCCTTAAAATAAGTGGAAGTGAACAAAATGTCACCTTCCCCCCAAATCCTAAGGTCCAGAAAATTGACAGTATGTAGACTAGCCTCATATTTAAATTCAATTCCCCTATCGTTGTTATTCAAATCCTCCATAAATACACAAAGAGACTCATGGGTGCCATTCCATAGGAGGAGGAGGACGTCATCTATATATCTTGCCCACAAGACCAATTCGGGTCTCGGCTGGGCATAGATGATGTCCTCCTCCCACTTACCCATGAATAAATTAGCCAGGCTGGGGGCAAACTTGGCCCCCATGGCTACACCCTTCATTTGGAGGAAGAAATGATTCTTATGCCAGAAAAAATTATGCGTAGTGGCATATTTAAGAAGGTCCATTATGAACCTCTTTTGTTTCCTTGGGAGCGAGAGATGTTTATTCAGAAAATATTTTACAGAAGAAATTCCCCAATTATGGGGAATCACGGTATATAGAGAGGTGACATCGGCAGTGACAAGCCAATGTCCCTCCCTGTATTCACAATCTTTTAATAGATTGATAGTATGTTTGCTATCCTTAATATAGGCCTGTAGTGATCTGACCAGAGGTTGGAGGAAACTGTCAATGTACTTGCCAGCCCTATAAGTAATGGAGTATTCCACGAATTATTGGGCGGCGTGGCGGATGGACAGGGTCTTTGTGGATTTTGGGCAAGTAGTATATAATAGGTATCCGTGAGGATGCTGGTATCAAAAACAGTTTTTCTTTCTTATTAATGATGCCCAATTCAAACCCATGGTCCACAATTCTCTCCAATTCCTTCCTATATTTTATACGTGGATCAGACTTGAGGGGGGTGTAAGTAGCACGATCCCCTAGTATTCTATCAAGCTCGTGGAGATAGTCACTTTTATTCAAAACCACAATCCCCCCTTCTTTATCAGCTGGCCTGACAACAAGGTCCTTTCGTTTACAAAGCTGATCTAAACCCAATTCTAAATCTCTTATCATTTTACTATTCTTGATTTTCAGACGATCAAGGTCTCTCAGGAGAATGTCCCTGAAGACCTTAATCGAAGCAGGTAAGCGGTGGATTAAACAACGATGCATTTGCCAGGCCTGAATGCCTAATATTAGTGGAATCCTGGCCATGGGTACTAAAAGGATTGGACAGTAGGTACCTTTTGATGTTTAATTTCCTAGTATACTTATGAATGTCCATATACATTTGGAATTTATTAAGTGGCTTGGGGGGTGCAAATTTGAGACCCTTATCCAGAATGGCGGTCTCACCTTGGGTCAGAGAGACACTACTCAGGTTGAAAATGCCTTGACCGCTCATTCCCGTTTTCTTTTGGCTCGTTGATCTCCTCCCCCCTCTGACTCCTCTCTTTTTTCTATGGGTCGTTGGTGGTTTTGGTCTCCACGGGGAAAACCCCAATGTTGGGATTGGGAATACTCTTCCCACTGAGGTTGATTAGAGATATACCGATCAGCTCATATACTTCGTTGGGATGGGGGTGGTTGATACCAAGGTGGTCTCTCATTATCCCTTCCCCTCCTTGGGGTTTGATATCCAGGATGGAAATCACCATAACCATCATAATTCCTGTATTGATATTCCGTGTCCCTCAGGGGTTGAAACCGATTCTGAGTGTGGACGGAGTATCTAGAAATTTGATCATCATCATAGGCTGTACCAGGAGGATCGTACTGATTAGAATGATGACCTCCCTGGTGGCCTCTTGTCTGTCCATTAGAATAATAGTTATCATTGTAATGGGTATAGCCTTTAGATTTCTGGTTTCTGAATTTCTTTTTAGGGGATTTTAAAGGGCCCCTAGGAGTATGGGCCGGAGGGCGCGGTTGAGAGGTTAAATTATGCCTCACTGGTGACCGATAGGAAACTCGTCTCGGGGGGTTAGGATGTTGACTCTGGGTAGAGGGAGGTCTAAGCGGGTGTCTCTCAGATGCCTCGGATTGTGAATCCCTATTTTGACTTGAGGGATTAGTGACATACATATGCCCAGTAGTCTCAGCCTCCTCAGCCGCAATCTTACTTAGCCACTGGAACACGAACCCGTTTTTATAATCCCCCACATCCCTATTAAAATTTTTCTTTTTCTTATTTTTCTGTTCAACTTCTTCCTTTTCTAATAGCTTTTTAAGTTTGGAAGATCGTTCCTTATACTCCTCACTACCTATATGTGAAGATAATTTCTCTTTAATAAGTTTAATCTCCACATCCAATCTACTCAGTTTCCCATTTTTCTTCAGGATCAAGAACTCCAAGTATTTGATTCCAGCTTCATTGAAGTACTTGAACCAATCCTGAAGGTGATATTCACCTTTTTGGGGACTGTTCTCCCATCTAAGGCTTCTCGGGACCATTGATTCAGCCACATAATGCTCAAGAAAAAATATATCCCATTGGGTATGTATCTCGGAGACCATGAGATTTTTAAGTCTCATAAAAAGGCCTCCCAGATCACCTTCTGACTCATTATTGACTTCAAACACGCCATCCTTGATAATTACACATGATGAACGATATTCGAACACATCCATGATAGGATGAGAGGAAATCGAAATTATATTATGGCAAATTGGGTGATGAACATAAACCAAAGGTCGCCAGAAAATGGCTGCGTAACCACAAAAAATTGCTCAAGCAGCAGGTAGGGTGATATTAAGACTAAATAAAGAGAACAGGGAGGGAACCTGCGCTAAAAAGCAAAGGGGAAAAAACGAACTGCAGCTGCAATAAATACCACAAATATCAGTGAGGTGTAAATCAAAATATAAAAAATATGTGCGTTTGCATTAAATGACATATACCACTATATAAACAATCATATACTGAAAATATGAGTAAATAAAACAGTGAATACGCTAAATGACACAGATTAAAAATCGGTGCTAAAAAATATTGGATTCAAGTAGGATAAACTTAAATAAATAAATACAGAATATATAAATAAAAAAAACATTCAAATTCATAAATTGCTGGTGAAATTAAAGTGCAAATATTGATGCGTTAGGAAGTGCAAATATTGGGAATAAAGTTCAATCCATTCAAAAAGAGTGCAATGAAAACAAAATCGCATGAGGGAAGATCATAGTCGCCAAGGAAAAGACGCATATCCACAGTTCATTCAATGCAACCCATGTGAGTGAGGAAGGATGAAAGGGACGTGAAGAGACTTCGAGCTACCGGTGAGTCCAAGAGGTAATAAGGATGTACCCTTACCAGACAAGTTGGACCTCCTAAATAGCAAGGTCATATAGGCATGCAGATATTGCCCTCTGCAGGGACAGATGGATGGCAGCGTCTGGATCGACCAACGTGTGCCGCATTCCAGCAGGGGATGGTTCCAATATGTCAGCCTGGAGGGAGGCACTTTTTAGCGTAGGTTCCCTCCCTGTTTTCTTTACATGTTGACATTAGGCATGGGATCAGGAGGGAAATCCCCATTTTGACTCCCAATTTGTGTGCATCTTCTAAATTTGGCTTTTACAGGGGGACATCACGCAAGTTCCTGAGTTGTGTATGTTATGTTTTGAAACATGCCTGTTTATGTCCAAAAAATAAATTTTCAAGGTAAAACTTTATAAAACCAAGATGTTATCTTTTTATCAAAAAGGGTTTTACAACGCACACGTGCATGTGCACGGAGTAAAAGGTTTTATACTCAACAATGTGTGGCTTCTTCTTTCAATGCTCAATTCCACTTTTTGTATTAAGTTGGTGTTTACAGTGACAATGGGTGTCAGTTTAAATAATGGAAAAACCACTTGGCACTACAAGTGCACTAGGGGAACCTAGGAGACAACTAAAAGAAACACAAGCAGTAAATCAAATTCAAGGATTTATCATATCATTTTTTTTTATTTTGAAAATATTTAAAAATTTGCTGGCATAGCAATGGCCCCCCTACCCATAAAATAATCAACATATTTTTGACGCACTTCACAGGCGCTTTGGGGGGGCAAGCCAGGGCGGCCAGCTTCCAGAGCCGTCAGTGTTGGTTCATGAAGTCCGGCCTCAGGCCCAACTGAGGCTACATATTAGGAGCATTTCTCTTTAAAAAGTTGTTCAGTATGCAGCATGATAACACGATGTGGTTAAGTTTGTACTCCGCCATATTTATTGACATTAGAAATTGGTGGAACCGGCTGGCCATTATCCTAAAGGTATTCTCCATGACTCTTCTGGCTCCGGCCAGCCGGAAATTAAAAACTCTCTTCTCCGGGGTGAGGGTCCTCTGGGGGAATGGCCTCATCATGTGATTACCCAGACCAAATGCTTCACCAGTGATAAAAACAAATGGGAGTCCTTCGACGTTCTCTTCCGCAGGTGGCAATCCCAAGCCACCACTCTGGAGACGTCAGTAGAACTCCGTCTGGGCAAAGACTCCACTATCCAACATCCGGCCATTCTTCTCCACGTCCACATATAAAAACTCATATGTCGCCGACACCACCGCCATCAACACGATACTATTGAAACCCTTATAATTAAAATAGTATGACCCCGAGTGGGGTGGTGGGACGATGTGAATGTGTTTCACATCAATTGCCCCTCCACAGTGGATGTGTTTCCCATCAATTGCCCCTCCACAGTTGGGAAAGTCTCAACGCTCGGCAAACTGGGAGGCCACAGTCTGCCATTCCTGTGGCGTTGAAGGAAACTGTGGCGTCAAACAAAAAAAAATAGTACTTTTGCACATAACATTGCAAGCAGATTAGATACAAACATTCTTGGCCAACATCAGTATAAAATTTATTTTAAGGAGTATTTAAAGACAAAAAGATAAGGTCCACTTATCAGATTCCTCACTCCCTCTGATGGCCCATTGAAGAAAGTTTAGGGGGGGTTCTAAATGAGTTTGGGAGCCAAAAAAAATCCTCTTGCACTCTGCCTGAATTTAAGGACACAAATAACATTTGGACACATTTTAGGGGGTGTTTAGGGAAAAGCACTACAATGGAGCTGACAAAATACATTGTTAAGTGACTGGGCTAGGTGTATATGGGCCCAAGATAGCATGCTGGGGAGGTTAGTGAAGGCAAATATGCATGAAGAACAAAAAAGGAGCATTAAAAGCTTCCAGCATGCATGAGGACAAAGGGGACATTCACAGCATATTACAGTCATGGTAATTGGGGAATGATGAAATAAATACAATACATTAGCATACATTAAATACATAGAATGTGATGTTAAAGGAGAAAACTTACCCTAATATAGTCCTTCTGCAGGACCTGTATGATGGCAGAACAGGTCTCTGGGATAATGATTCCCAGAGCCTGAGGGGGAGATGCCTGTAGAGAACTTGAGATCCTGTAGAGTTCTCCCCGTTGCCAAGTACCGAAACGTGGCGACTAGCCTCTGCTCCAGAGTGATGGCTTGCCACATGCAGGTGTCCTGCTTCGTAATATAAGGGGACAGAAAAGCCAACAGACGGTGAAAAAAGGGGTCCGTCATCCTGAGAAAATTCCTGAAATCATCAGGATTACTTTCCTGGATCTCCTGCACCAAAGGCATATGAGAGAATTGGTCACACTGGAGTAACCAATTCTTGGTCCATGAACTCCTCCCCACCCTGTATATGGACTGGAATTGGGTCAAAGCAAGAACCCCAACACCAAGCCCCCGCAAAGCACGAACTCTACGACAAGCACATACCTTCAACATGGCTTCAAAACGGTCGGCTGGTCAGAACGAACTAACAGAACGCACTGAAAAACAGATATGAACTGATTACACGCACTGAAAACCAAATACAAACCCACAAACACAGACTGAACAGCAGTAACGGACTGAAAAGCACGAAAGCTGAAAAGCGCGAATCGTCTCTCACCTACTAACACGAGATTAGCAGAAGGAGCCAAAAGGGTGGCACACTTGCTATTGAACTTTCTTTTTCTAGTCCCGTCGTACGCGTTGTACGTCACCGCGTTCTTGATGGTCAGAATTTGGTGTGACCGTGTGAATGTAAGACAAGCTTGAGCGGAATCCCGTCGGTAAAGCCATCATACCCTTTTCCAACCAAAATTCCGATCGTGTGTATGCAGCATAAACAGTGCAAAAGTTATCCTGTAAAAATGGGGATTGTCAAAGCTGTAGGTCCACAATAATTAAAGTCCACATAAAATCTCAACCTAACACAACAGATCTGTAGGACTAGACTATCACTAGTAATTACACAGGAGCCAAAAATTTACTTCCACAGCCAGGTGCAGTACCTATAGAAAGCCCGTGGGGCACACTAGGTATACAGGGATGGACAGGTTGACCCTCTAAAATAATAGCCATTGTAGACAGTTGCTCAAATTCAATTTTTTTTACATCTTGTAGATTGCACTGGGACTTTACATGTCCTCCCTGTACATGTTTCATAGTCCTGCTAAAAGATTTTTATGTCTTTCTGAACATTTTCTCTAGGAAGAATTTCACCAAGCAACCAGCAGTCCAGGTGATTTTAGATCTTTACATTTTTTAGAAAATTTGCTGTCACGTGATGCATCTACACAGAAGTCTGGCCAGCTTCTGGCAGTGGGGGGGTTCTAGGAGCTGGAAAGACCTGCTTGCATTCCAGGGTGGTTAAGGGATCCTTGTGCCAGCTATAAGACTAGCAACCACATGCAATGCCAAGCTGCAGCAAACAAAGCTAGCAGAATATTAGCATGCATTAAAATGGATATTTATTCAAGAGATAAGATAAGAGGAGATATGATAGTAATATAGATACCTAGTAGGTGAGGTCGAAAAAAGACAGTCTATCAAGTCCAACCTATGTGTGTGATTATATGTCAGTATTACATTGTATATCCATGTATGTTGCAGTCGTTCAGGTGCTTATCTAATAGTTTCTTAAAACTATCGATGCCCCCCACTGAGACCACCGCCTGTGGAAGGGAATTCCACATCCTTGCCACTCTTACAGTAAAGAACCCTTTACGTAGTTTAAGGTTAAATCTCTTTTCTTCTAATTTTATTGAGTGGTCACATGTCTTGTTAAACTCCCTTCCCTGAAAAAGTGTTATCCCTATTGTGGGGTCACCAGCAGTGCCTATCCTGACCTCCTTGGGGCCCTAAGCAAAATTCTGCTAATTCTCTACCTGACCCGTGATTCCTTGAGCTATGTAAACCATTTGCCATTGCCACAGAGTCACACCTGACACTTCAGTGCTCCCAATACAATCCTCCCTCCTTTAAACAAAACAGTCAAATAATAAGTACAACAATATAGAACAGACATGTATATAATATACGTGTGTATATATATATATATATATATATATATATATATATATATATAAAAATATATATATATCGTTACATATCTGAGTGCGGATCCCCCACTTACATCAGGGTCCTCAGAGAGTCTCCTCCTACATCAGGGTCCCCAGAGAGCCTCCCCCTACATTAGGGTCCCCAGAGAGCCTCCCCTTACATCAGGGTCCCTAGAGAGCCTCCCCTTACATCAGGGTCCCCAGAAAGCCCCTCCTTACATCAGGGTCCCCAGAGAGCCCCCCTTACATCAGTGTCCTCAGAGAGCCCCTCCTTACATCAGGGTCCCCAGAGAGCCTTCCTACTTACAACAGGGTCCCCAGAGAGCCCCCCCTACATCAGGGTCCCCAGAAAGCCCCCCTTAAATCAGTGTCTTCAGAGAGTCTCCCCCTACATCAGGGTCCCCAGAGAGCCTCCCCCTACATTAGGGTCCCCAGAGAGCCTCCCCTTACATCAGGGTCCCTAGAGAGCCTCTCCTTACATCAGGGTCCCCAGAAAGCCCCTCCTTACATCTGGGTCTCAAGAGAGCCCCCCTTACATCAGTGTCCTCAGAGAGCCCCTCCTTACATCAGGGTCCCCAGAGAGCCTCACTACTTACATCAGGGTCCCCAGAGAGTCTCCCCCTACATCAGGGTCCCCAGAGAGCCTCCCCTTACATCAGGGTCCCCAGAAAGCCCCCCTTAAATCAGTGTCCTGATCATTGCCGCCTCACCGTGCCAATCAATGTAGCCTCACTGTGCCTATCATTGCTGCCTCACCATGCCAATCATTGCCGACTCACCGTGCCAATCAATGTAGCCTCACCGTGCCCATCATTGCAGCCTTACTTTGCCCATCATTGCCACCTTACCGTGCCAATCATTGCCGCCTCACCGTACCAATCAATGTAGCATCAATGTGCCCATCATTGCCGCATCACTGTGCCCATCATTGCAGCCTTATTGTGCCCATCATTTCCGCCTCACCATGCCCATCATTGTAGCCTTACTGTGCCCACCATTGCCGCCTCACCATGCCAATCAATGCCGCCTCACCGTGCTAATCAATGTAGCCTCACCATGCATATCATTGCAGCCTTACTTTGCCCATCATTGCCACCTTACCGTGCCAATCATTGCTGCCTCACTGTGCCAATGAATGTAGCATCACCGTGCCCATCATTGCCACATCACCTTGCCCATCATTGCAGCTTTACTTTGCCCATCATTGCCACCTTACCGTGCCAATCATTTCCGCCTAACCGTGCCAATCAATGTAGCATCACCGTGCCCATCATTGCTGCCTCACCATGCCCATCATTGCAGCCTTACTATGCCCATCATTGCAGCCTTACTGTGCCCCTCATTGCCACCTCCCCGTACCAATCAATGTAGCCTCACTGTTCCCATCATTGCCACCTCACTGTGCCAATCATTGCCGCCTTACCGTGCCAATGTGCCAATGTACCATGCCTCAGTGTGAAAGGTTCAGTCGTGCTGTGACAAAAGTCCCACCCTTCTCCTAGACCAGCTCGTGTGATAGACAGAACACTGCATCTATCACACGAGCTGGTCTAGGAGGGGAGCGAGACCTTTGTCACAGAGTGACTTTACACTGAGCTCCGTGACACAGCGGGGCTCTGCTTTCAGCTACACCGCAGCCACAGCATAGCTCAAATCGGCCCCAGGGCAGGCAGCCCTGGCAGACTGGCCTACCGGGATACCAGGACATACCAGGACATTTCCCGGTAGGCCAGTCCAGCCCTGAGCAGAGCAGATCCGCCCTTGGGGGCCCCCCCACAGCGGCGGGGCCCTACGCAGCTTGCGTAGTGAGTGTATAGGGTGCATCGGCTCTGGTCACCACCAGTATGGTATCTGTAAATTGAAATCATATCCCCTCTCAAGCATCTCTTCTCCAGAGAGAATAAGTTCAGTGCTCGCAACCTTTCCTCATAACTAATATTCTCCAGGCTCTTTATTAAATTTGTTGCCCTTCTTTGTATTCGCACTATTTCCAGTACATCCTTCCTGAGGACTGGTGCCCAGAACTGGACAGCATACTCTAGATGCGGCCGGACCAGTGTCTTGTAGAGCGAGAGAATTATCGTTTTATCTCTGGAATTAATCCCCTTTTTAATGCATGGCAATATTTTGTTTGCTTTGTTAGCAGCAGATTGGCATTGCATGCCATTGCTGAGCCTATCATCTACTAGGACCCCCAGGTCCTTTTCCATCCTAGATTCCCCCCAGAGGTTCTCCCCCCAGTGTATAGATTGCATTCATATTTTTGCCACCCAAATGCATTATTTTACATTTTTCTACATTAAACCTCATTTGTCATGTAGTTGCCCACCCCTTTAATTTGTTCAGATCTTTTTGCAAGGTTTCTTGCTGAGAAGTTATTGCCCTGCTTAGCTTAGTACTGTCCGTAAATATAGAGATTGAACTGTTTACCCCATCCTCCCAGTTGTTTATGAACAAATTAAACAGGATTGGTCTCAGTAAACAACCCAGGGGGACCCCACTACCCACCCCTGACCATTCCGAGTACTCCCCATTTATCACCACCCTCTGAACTCGCCCCTGTAGCCAGTTTTCAATCCATGTACTCACCCTATGGTCCATGCCAACGGACCTTATTTTGTACAGTAAACGTTTACGGGGAACTGTGTCAAATGCTTTTGCAAAATCCAGATACACCACGCCTACGGGCCTTCCTTTATCTAGATGGCAACTCATCTCCTTATAGAAGGTTAATAGATTGGTTTGGCAAGAATGATTCTTCATGAATCCATGCTGATTACTGCTAATGATACCGTTCTCAAGAGTTTACATACTATTGATGTTTGGCTAACTGGTCTAATTCCCAGGGATGTATTTTGGGCCCTTTTTAAATATTGGTGCTACATTGGCTTTTCTACAATCAGCTGGTACCATTCCAGTCAGTAGACTGTTAGTAAAAATTAGGAACAATGGTCTGGCAATTACTTGACTGAGTTCCCTAAGTACCCTCGGGTGCAAGCCATCTGGTCCTGGTGATTTATTAATGTTAATTTTCCCAAGTCTAATTTTAATTCTGTCCTCTGTTAACCATGGAGGAGCTTCCTGTGGAGTGTCATGAGGATAAACACTGCAGTTTTGGTTACTGAAGCCCCCCAATTCCCTTGTGAAGACTGAGGAGAAGAATAAATTCAATACCTTCGCCATCTCCCCATCCTTTGTAACCAGATGTCCTTCTCATTCTTTATGGGGCCAGTATGGTCTGTCCTCCCTTTTTTACTGTTTACATACTTAAAGAATTTCTTGGGATTTTTTTTGCTCTCCTCCGCTATGCGTCTTTCATGTCTTTCATGTTCTATCTTAGCCGTCCTTATTGCACACTTACATTTCTTGTTGCATTCTTTATAAAGTCTGAATGATGATCCTTCAACCTTATATTTTTTGAAGGCCCTCTCCTTTGCTTTTATATGTATTTTTACATTGGAGTTAAGCCATCCAGGACTTTTGTTCGCTCTTTTAAATTTGTTACCCAATGGGATGCATTGGCTAATGCCCTTATTTAATATGCTCTCAAAGCAAACCCATCTCTCCTCCGTGTTCTTTGTTCCTAAAATGTTATCCCAATTTATGCCTTCTAGCAAAGTTCGTAGTTTAGGGAAGTTGGCTCTTTTGAAATTCAGTGTCTTTGTATTTCCCTTATGTTTCCTCTTTGTGTGATTTATACTGAAGCCAATTGACCTGTGATCGCTGTTACCTAAATTAAGACATTCAGGAACTGGCGAGCCTTAGATGAATGCGTGGTTCCCTCTGCCCAGTCTATGTCTGGATAATTAAAATCCCCCATTATGATAACACTTCCCATCCTTGCTGCTAATCCAAATTGTGATAGGAGATCTGTCTCCCCTTCCTCCCTCAGGTTAGGGGGCCTATAGAATACTCCCAGTATTCTTTTCCCCTTAGCTTCATCCCTTTGGAGCTCTACCCATAAGGATTCCACCTCTTCCTTAGCTCCCTTAGTGATGTCATCTCTCACATTCACTTGTACATTATTCTTGATATATAGGCTGACCCCTCCCCCTTTTTTACCCTCTCTAATCTTGCGATAAAGGGTACACCCTTGAATGGTTGCCAGCCAATCATGAGAGCTGTTGAACCAGGTCTCTGAAATTCCCCCAAAATCCAAATCCTCCTCGTACAACAGTATTTCTAGTTCACCCATCTTGTCCGCCAGGCTCCTGGCATTGGTGAACATGCCACATAGTTTAGACCGGTCGCATATTATCCTCTTATTGGGTGTTCCAAGATTGCAACTAGGACTTGCTACTATACTTACCTTGGGTTTATGTGCTTTGGTCAACCTACCACTAATGCCCCCCAATACTACCCTCTGAAATTTGCTCCGTGCTGACTATCTCTACCTCTGGACCCTCCCCCCTGTCGCCTAGTTTAAAAACCCCTCTAACTCTTTGGCCATCTTCATTCCCAGCTGATCTGCACCCTCCTTATTTAGGTGCAGTCCATCCCTTCTATAGTACTGGTTATCGACTGAGAAGTCGGCCCAGTCCTCCAGGAACCCAAACCCCTCCTTACTACACCAGCTCCTCAGTCACTGGTTTACTTCCCTAATCTCCCTCTGCCTTTCTGGTGTGGCTCGATGTACCGGTAGTATTCCTGAGAATACTACCTTGGAGGTCCTTTTCCTCAATTTAGCTCCCAAGTCCTTAAAATCGTTCTTTAGGATAATCCATCTGCCTCTGACTTTGTCATTGGTGCCAACGTGCACCATGACAGCTGGGTCTTCCCCAGCCCCTCCCAGTAATCTGTCCACCAGATCCGAGATATGCCGAACCCGAGCGCCCGGTAGACAACATACAGTTCGGCGCTTCAGGCCTTTGTTACAGATTGCCCTCTCTGTCCTTCTAAGAATTGAGTCCCCTACCACCAGAATCTGTGTTTCCTTTCCCTTTGCTTCCTCCCCACTCTCACTAGAGGAGTTCTTCCCCCGGCAGCTAGGAGAGTCCCTCAGCTCCAGCAGTGCTGGTCCCTGACTGGTTTCACCAATGTCACTCAATGGAGCGTACTTATTTGGATGCTCCAGCCCTGGATCGGCCTTCCTGGCACTTTCCCCTCTACCCTTCCTGACTGTCACCCATTTACTCTTTCCTACTGCCTGCACCTCTTTGTCTCCACCCGCCTCTTTGTTTCTAAGATTTTATCCAAACTTATTCCTTCTAGCAAGGTTTGTAGTTTAGGGAAGTTGGCTCTTTTGAAATTCAGTGTCTTTGTATTCCCCTTATGTTTCCTATTTGTGTGATTTATACTGAAGTCAATTGACCTGTGATCGCTGTTACCCATAACAGGATTCCACCTCCTCCCTAGCTCCCTTAGTGATGTCATCTCTCACATTCACTTGTACATTATTCTTGATATATTGGCATACCCCTCTCCCTTTTTTACCCTCTCTATCCTTGCGATAAAGGGTATACCCTTGAATGGTTGCCAGCCAATCATCTGAAATTCTCACAAAATCCAAATCCTCCTCATACAACAGTATATCTATTTCACCCATATTGTCCGCCAGGCTCCTAGTATTGGTGAACATGCCACGTAGTTTAGACCAGTCGCATATTATCCTCTTATTAGGTGTTCCAAGATTGCAACTAGGACTTGCTACTATACTTACCTTGGGTTTATGTGCTTTGGTAGTGATATACAAATATCTCAGTGGTGATGGAAAACTATTCAGTCTTAGGTCACTTAAGAGGACATGTGGCCACTCAGTGGAGTTAGAAGAAAAGCTGTTTATCTTAAAGCAGAGTTCCACCTAAAAACGGAACTTCCGCTCATTTGTTTCCTCCCCCCTCTGGTGCCACAATTGGCACCTTTTGGGGGGGAGGGGGGACAGGATACCTGTCTTTGACAGGTATCCTGTTCCCACTTCCGGGTGCCACAGCCACGGATATTGACATCACCGCTTGGCTGACCGCTAGGCTCCCTCCTTCTCCCCCTGTCGCCGGGCCAGTAGGAGAGAGGAGCGGTGCCTCACGCAGGCGCAGTAGGGTTCCCAGTGTGAAGCCGTAAGGCTACACTGCTGGGTTCTCTTACCCGCAATGGCGGCAGCATGCACCCGACAGCTGATGGAAACATTAGCTGCGGTGCCAACATCGCTTGACTCCAGGACAGGTAAGTGTCCTATTATTAAAAGCCAGCAGCTGCAGTATGTGTAGCTGCTGGCTTTTAATTTTAGCAGCGGTGGGCGGACCTCCGCTTTAAACTGCTTAAGGGGTTCTTTACTCTCAGACTGGTGAGGATCTGGACCACCCTACCACAGTTGGTGGTGTCAGCGGGAGTGTCGATAATTGAAAAAAGCTTTTAGATGGGCATCCTAGTGAGTGCAATATATAGGTATATGGGAAGTGGTTTGAACATAAACACACACCCCCACAGGTTGAACTAGATGGATTGGCGTTGGGGTTAAGCCAATGTGTAGTACAAAAAATTGTAGAATTACTAAGTATGATGTTTGTGGCATGATACTTTTATTAGAATATAAAGTATACAGTGTTTGGGTCCTCAGTAGATAAAGGTGAATGAGATCTAAAATAAATTGGCCCATCAGAAATAGTAGAAATAATATATACTGCAGGCAGCGTGGACAATATTTCTTCCTTAAAGTGATAGTAAGTTCTTATAACCTCTATCTTAATCAGCGCAAATAAATTAAACAATCCAAAAATGATTGATATATTATCACCACGTGAATATAAAAAATAATATAGTTGCTGCTTGACACTTAAAAGTGTTCTCACTCACTTCAATCTGAATAAACCCCTGTGCATAGTGCAGCGCAACTAGCAACAGATTACAGCAGAGTTCCACCCTGTTCTGTGTTTATTAACAGTCAGCAGCTACAAAAAGTGTAGATGCTGACTTTTAGTGAACAGACACTCACCTGTCCCACGGTCCCGCGATGCGGGCGCCCGAAACCTCCCCCCTTTCCCCCACCTGTCCGTGTCCTGTGGGCAACCAACTGTGACAGCTTGCAGCTTCACAGCCGGATGCGTACTGCGCATGCAGGAGTCGCGCTGTGCGTCCTTAATGGTCGTGCAATCTTCTGGGACCTGTGACGTGTCCCACAAGATTGCAGGGAGGGAGGGGCCGCCTAGGTGGAGAGGAGGAGTCGCCTAGGCGGCCCGAAGCGGAAATAGGAGCTGGGTACCTGTCAAAACCAGGTACCTGCGCCCCCCCCCCCCCCCAAAAATGACATGCTAAATGTCGCATGTCAGGGGGTAAGAAGTACTTAAAGCGGAAGTTCCACTTTTGGGTGGAACTCCACTTTAACAAGTGGTACAAGTGACTGTGTATTAATGTAAGAAAAATTTAGCAATCCAACAATCAATCTTCAAGAGAAAAATGTGTTACAAACCAAAAAATTATGCATAGGGGTTTATTCAGATATTAAAGCGGAACTTCAGTAATTTTTCATCTTTCCATCTATTAAATCCTCTGCCCTTGTTGATTTAACTTTGGATAGAAAAACATTTTTTTTCTGCCAGTAAATACCTTATACAGCCACTTCCTGTTTCTTGTCTGGAAAAAAGCCTAGGCTTATGACATCATAAACAGCTCTCTCTCACTCACTCTTGTGAGAGTTTTCCAGGAAGGGAGGGGGGATGAGTCATAAGAGGGCCAATCAGAGCTGCAGAGCTGGAGGTGTGCCTCTGTGTTTCTGTGTAAATCCAGAAATTGAACAGGCAGCAGCTTCAGCTGCCCACATTTATAGAATGGTTGCAGCCAGACTCAGTGGAGGGAGATTTCTGCAGCATATTTGGCAAGTACAGAACCACAGTATATATAAAATAATATGTAAAGTGGTTGGAGGGAAGCTTCAGAATGGCAAAGATGTTTTTATTACAAATTATGTAAGCAGACTGCAGTTCCTCTTTTACCCCTTTCCAACCAGCCGCCGTTGGCTCCCCTGGATGAATCGGCGTAGCACACACACACGCCCGCGGCGCGACGCCGAAGCTGATGCACGTGCCCGGCGGTTGCGATGACGGAGATCTGTCAATGTAAACAGATAGATCTCCGTGCTGTCAGGGATGAGGAGAGCGATCTGTTGTTCATACTAAGTATGAACAACGATCGCTCTCCTCACCCAGTCAGTCCCCTCCTCCAACAGTTAGAATCACTCCCTAGGGAACACAGTTAACCCCTTGATCGCCCCCTAGTGTTAACCCCTTCCCTGCCAGTGACATTTACACAGTAATCAGTGCATTTTTTTAGCACTAATCGCGGTATAAATGCCAATGGTCCCAAAAATGTGTCAAAAGTGTCCGATCTGTCCGCCATAATGTTGCAGTCCCGATAAAAATCACTGATCACTGCTATTACTAGTAAAAAAATAAAAATAATAAAAATGCCATAAATCTTTCCCCTATTTTGTAGATGCTATAACTTTTGCGCAAACCAATCAATATATGCTTATTGCAATTTTTATTACCAAAAATTTGTAGAAGAATACATATCGGCCTAAACTAAGGAAAAAATTAGCTTTTTTAAAAAAAAAATTGGGGATATTTATTAGAGCAAAAAGTACAAAATATTGTTTTTTTTTTCAAAATTGTTGTGTTTTTCTTGTTTATAGCGAAAAAATAAAAATTGCAGAGATGATCAAATACCACCAAAAGAAAGCTCTATTTGTGGGAAAAAAAGACGTCAATTTTGTTTGAGTACAACGTTGCACGACCGTGCATGTCAGTTAAAGCGATGCAGTGCCATATCGCAAAAAATGGGCTGGTCATTGAGCAGCCAAATCTTCCGGGACTGAAGTGGATAAAGTCTTGTTTTGTTTTTGTTTAAAAATGCCAAACATGTTATACTTACTTGCTCTGTAAAGTGGTTTTGCACAGAGCAGCCCAGATCCTCCTCCTCTCTGGTTCCTCGCCGGTGCTCCTGGTCCCTCCCTCCTGCCAAGTGCCCCCACAGCAAGCAGCTTGCTATGGGGCACCCAAGCCAAGCTGCTGCACTGTGTGTCCATCCAGACACAGAGTTGCAGCTCGGCCCCGGACAGCCGAGGCACTCGTGCAACATCGCTGGACTGAGAAAGGGCTCAGGCACGTATAAGGGGGCCTGCTACACAAAGAAGTTTTTTTATCTGAATGAATAGAATGCATTCAGATTATAAAAAACTTCTGCCTTTAGAACTACTTGAAATAGTGTGCTATATGTCTGGCTATTGTTCATGAAATGTTCTGTATTTTTTTATAGCAATTACCTCACCTTTGGAATGTGAAGTTGGGTTCTTTGAAGTGAGTGTGGAACTGCACACTGTTGGGCAATTGCTAAAAAGTTGAGGTATTTATATTTATTTTTATTTAGAAGTATAAACCATCTAAAAGACTTCAGATGTGATCTGTCTACTACTTCTGGCATGTTACTACTAGATAAAAAAAAAACAACTACCTAAAAAAATATTTGTTATGAAGTTACAAGTAAATCAGAATATTGGCATGCATTATTGGCATGCATTAAAAAAGGGATTAACTCCAGGGATAAAGCGATAATTCTCCCAATCTACAAGACTCTGGTCCAGCCGCACCTGGAGTATGCTGTCCAGTTATGGCAGTCCTCAGGAAGGAACAGTACTGGAAATGGAACGAGTACAAAGAAGGGCAACAAAGCTAATAAAGAGTCTGGAGGATATTAGTTATGAAGAAAGGTTGCGAGCACTGAAGTTATTCTCTCTGGAGAAGAGACGATTGAGAAGGGATATGATTTCAATTTACAAATACCATACTGGTGACCCCACAATAGGTATAAAACTTTTTTGCGGAAGGGAGTTTAACAAGACACATGGCCACTCATTAAAATTAGAAGAAAAGAGGTTTAACATTAAACTACGTAGAGGGTTCTTTACTGTAAGAGCGCAAGGATGTGGAATTCCCCTCCACAGGCAGTGGTCTCAGCGGGGGGCAGGGGGGCATCAATAGTTTCAAAAAACTATTAGATAAACACCTGAACGGCCACAACATACAGGGTTAACAGTGTTCGCACAAATTTTTTCCCTGTTCTGGTGTGAACCGAAACGGGGGGGGGGTGTTCGGCTCATCCCTACTTATTTGGTTCAGATGGTGTGCGTGGCTGCAACCAGGTGAGATGTAAAAAGGCAAGTGTGTCTTGCTTACAAGGTGGCTAAAAGAGGCAATGCCTAAACAAGTAATGGACTTAATATTTAGCCACATGAACCAATGAAAAGAAGTTCCACCTTCTGGGCTAGGCTTATTAAAAATTTTATGAGCTTATTGTCTAGAACGGTATATAAGACCAGGAGAGGAAGCCATGAGGACACACTACATCACACCCACTACACCTAATACCACATACACTTCATTCACACTGGGACTTCACTTCATTAATCAAATTTCATACAAAATTCATACCCTCATTATTTGACTTTAAGGAGGCCAGCTCCACCTTGGCAAGACTCCATTTTGGAAAAGGCAGCCATCTTGGGGGACTCTGGTAATGACCATTGTAAGCCAGCAGCCATTTTGGAAGAGTAATATATATATAAATAACATTTTATGTTTGGTTAAAATACAATTTAAAGAAGTAAGCAAGGTGCATTGGTATTGGAAAGAAAAACCCAGTGAACTAGCACACTAAATATGTGGCAGACTGGCACAGGAAACTGTGAGCATGTTAACACAGGAGTATATCTTTTTTTTTTTTTGCTAGAAAGTCCCTGTTCAAAAGATGACAAATTGTGCAGCAAATATATGTTATTGCGTATGCAAAGGTGTGAAAGGGCAAAAACATGTTTTTTAATTGATCACTTCACTAAACCGTGTTTAATAATAATTATTATTATTATTAGCCATACAAAAGTCACAAACTAATAGATTTGTACTACTTTCAAGCAGTTGCCCTGAGATTATAAATCACTTAGTTTAGTTGTCTAGCTTCCAGTGATTTAGAAAATCATATTTGATTGCGCAAAACTAGTCTTGCTTTAAAGAGCATTAGGTTTTTTTTACACAACAGGAGACCAAACAATGTATGTACAAATTAAATCTTCCATTGAGAGTCATTTTAAAAATGTTTTTAAAAAGAATATTAGAAAAGACATAGAACATTAGCTGAAAGCTAAGCAAATAGCATTAGTAATGGTTTATCGTGGCAACAGCGCAAAAACCATGTGAAAAGTTTTATCTTAAAGAAAGCAAAGAAATAGATTTCAGCAGTTTCAATTTAAATTTACAAATGTCATGTTATTTAAAGTATTTGTCACAAAAGGTGACAAGGTGGACTGTCTGTTTAATAAATGGCGGTACAATAATAACCATACATGTTGCAATATTCTGCTTATTTCCATAATCTTTAAACTGGCTTTAAAACACAAAAACTGATCAAATGGATAAAGGAAGTGCTATGCTACCCCCAAAGGAGCCGCTTGGTAGTTTGGGTACTCTGTTCTCTGCCTCAAAAGCCTTGACCCCACACCAGGTTAAAGGATAAGTCCACCTTTTATATAAAAAAAATAATAAATGCACATCTTTTTTGCAGGTAAAAAAATGTGCATTTATTATTTTTATTTAAAGCATTGCACCCTGACTGTCCTTTAAGGCTGCAGGACCCCTGACCCTCTGTCTGGACATTGGCCCTGTGCTGATCGCATGCACTCTCCCACAAAAAAATAGATCTCTAGTGTAACGCCACCCAAAAATATTCTGCACTTACCCCAAAGGTGCTACAAACATAAACTGATATGTTATAAAGGGTGAAAGGCCAACAAAAAAAATTAAAAATTTGTTGGAAAAAATGTGATGATAATGAAAGAACAAAAGATATTTGACAAAAAATTGTTGAGTTTTGGTGCTGCTACTTATATAAGCCCGAATACCCGACTAAAAGCAACTAAATATAAAAGTATAAGAGTGCAACCATCATATCATTCACGGTAAAAAGGATGAAAAATATATATAGGCATGTATGATATTCCAGTCGACAAGAAATCCAAATGACTGTGTGGAATCTGTGACAGGTGATGAATGAAATCAAGGAAAAGTGCTTCAGCGGGTGCTCTCCCCAAATCAAATACACCCTGCTTACCAGAAAGGTTGGATCACAGGTTATAGAGATCATATACACTTAGTATATAGATGTCAGCCAACAGAGATGTCCCACTCTTCTCCTCAGTTCTAATCACTCCTTCCTAGTAAGATTAGGATATCCATATATATAGATAGTATTCCATACGAATATTGGATCCACCACAAAACCTCTCGTGTATGGAGGACAATAGAAGAGAAAAACTTCATGGTGCAGTACGTAAAAACAATGTTTATTAAAAAGGTTCCACTACATTTACATGAAATAGGTCGTTTAACAGCAAGAAGTATAATCCACACAGCCGCGGCTTAGCCTGCAGGTTGGTACGTAGTGACATCACACAAAGCGGCTCCACCTGATGCGTTCCCCTGTAGGAGGCATTGACTGGGAATGGAGCCTCCAGGGCAGACTCCGTTTAAGTCTGCCCCATACAGATAATCCCTCAGCTTATCCACCACTGCCCATTTTAAAGCAGAAACTCGAGTTTATGCAAGGGCTAGTTCTTCTCGGCGGGTGCCAGGCTTCGGCTCACATCGGCAACGGGCCGCAGGTGCTCGTCATGTTCTTGATATAGCAACCCACCTAACCCATCTCGACTGGCATCAACGTGTAGTTCATATGGCTTGGTTGGATCTGCATAGGCCAGGACTGGAGCAGTTGTTAGACTCACTTCAGCTGACTAAAAGCCCCCTCACCCTGGGCAGTTCAGTGTTCCTGAATGGACTCTCGAGGTCAGCTGCTCTGACAGCCTAAGTTAAGTCTGGGTTGTCATCTTCCACTTCACTTTTCAGCAACTCATTGAGTGAGCAAGCTATCTTAGTGAATCCCTCAATGAATCTTCTATAACATGAGCAGAATACCAGGAATGCCCTAAGCTCGGTCACATTGGTAGGCTCAGCCAGGAGATGATGGCTTCCAGCTTCTGGGGTCGGTGGCCACTCCTTTGGCAGACACGATATGGCTAAGGTAGTTGACCGAGGGTTGATAGAACTGGAATTTCTCCAACGACAGCTTCGACCCCTCGTCATGGAGTCTCTTCAGGACCTTTTCCAAATGCTCTTCGTGTTCCTCCAAAGTCTTGCCAAAGACGATGATGTCGTCTAGGTACACCAACAGCTCTATAAAGTTCATATCACCCACTGTCTTCTTCATCAGCCTTTGGAAGGTGGCTGGAGTGCCAGACAGGCCTTGAGGCATCCGGTCAAATTCAAAGAACCCCACTGGGGTAATGAAAGCCGCCTTCTCTCGATCTTCAGGGTGCATGGGGATTTGATAGTACCACTTCACCCCTGATAGGCTATGCAAGGCCATCTTCTATCCTTGGGGTGGTAAATTGGTCGGGAATGGTCCTTCGGTTCAGCGACCGATAGTCGACGTACAACCTCAGGGGCCCATTCTTCTTCCATACCACCACTATCGGGGAAGCGTGTGGGCTCAGGGACTCTTGGATGATACCTGCTCTCTTAAGTTCTGCCAGCTGTTCACGCAGATCTTCCAAGTCCCCCAAATTAATCCGTTGGACTCTTTTCTAGAATGGCTTGTCCTATTGGAGGTGGATCCAGTGCTAGGTGCTTTTTGCACGCCCCACATCTAACTCACTCTTGGATACTGCAGCCTGCCATCTCAGGAGCTGATTCTTGGCCCTTTCCTTCCATTCAGATGAGAGAGGAGTATTCTTCAGATAGAACTCCTCGACAGGGATTCCATCCTTCGTCCCCCCCCCCCACGAAATCAGACGGTGAGACTGGGGTGGCCAGATTTACTTGTCCCAGCAACATCCAAGCCGGCATCTTCCCAGGGAAGGCCGTGATGTTGCGGACACTAACTGAGATCTTCCTGTGACTTCCTGAGATCTTCTCTGCAACACCTTAGTTGAAAACAATCCCCTGTCTTCTCCCTGGCCTTCCGCTTCAAGGACAATGAAAGGGCCTGGTTGCTTCCAATGGAGCTTGACAGATGCTTGCAAACAAACCACTTCACAGGGCTGTAATACCTTCTCACACCAGTCCAGGTGCCATATCTTCCCCACCCCTTCAGCTGGGGCCTTCTGCTCTTGCACCAGGCGCTGGTAGGCTTGTCTAAGCATGGGGTGTACACCGGTAGTTGAAGTACTAGGTTCCAGGACAAGAGGTGTCAGCAGCCTTCGAACAAGATCAGCATTGGTCCCTATGATCAGGGAACTCTCGCTGGCCCCTGGTGGGCGAGGACAGATTACTACCAGTGTGTCAAACGTCTCTGTGTTTCCAGCCACGTAAGGGTTAAAGTACAGCTTGACTGGTATATAACCATCATAAGGGAGATTTTGAGAGATATGCCCCATATCTCTAACTCTTCCAACTTCTGCAATGGCAGGTGCTTAATTGCTTGCCGACCAGCCGCCAATGTTATACGGCAGCAGGTTGGCTTACCTGTGCGAATTGCCCTAGGTGTAGGTTAGATCCCACAGGCGTGGGAGTGGGCTCGTGGGTCGAGCGGACTCGATGTCCACCGGCAACCCGCGATCGCCTACTACAGAGGCAGAACTGGAATCTGTATTTGTAAACAAGGCAAATCCCCATTCTGACAGGGGATATGTCAGAGATCTACTGTTCCCAGTGATTGGGAACAGTGATCTCCGTCATGTGCCTGGCAGCCCATCCCCCCTACAATTAGAACACACCTAGGGAACACAGTTAACCCCTAGATCGCCCCTAGTGTTAACCCCTTCCCTGTCAATTTCATTTTTACATTGATCAGTGAATTTTTATAGCACTGATCAATGTAATAATGTCACTGGTCTCCGAAAAGTGTCATTTAGGGTCAGACTTGTCCTCCGCAATGTCGCAGTCCCGCTAAAAATCGCAGATCGCCGCCATTACCAGTAAAAACAATAAAAAAAAATAAAAGTCCCTAAATCTATCCCATAGTTTGTAGATGCGATAACTTTTCAGCAAACCAACCAATATACGCCTAATTTTTTACCAAAAATATGTAGAAGAATATATATCGGCCTAAACTGATGAATACATTTCTTTTTTCAGATTTTGTTTTTGGATATGTATTATAGCAAAAAGTAAAAAAAAAATTATTTTCAAAATTGTCGCTCTTTGTTTGTTTATAGCGCAAAAAATAAAAACCGGAGAGGTGATCAAATACCACCAAAAGAAAGCTCTATTTGTGGGAAAAAAATAATGACAATTTTGTTTGGGTACAACGTCGCATGAATGCGCAATTGTCAGTTAAAGCAAAACAGTGCCGTATCGCAAAAAATGGCCTCCATGAATTAAGATAAAAATCCTTCTGTGTGTAGCAGCCCCCCCAGCACTCCCCAATTATCTACCTGAGATCTTTCTCTCTCCAGCAATGTCTACGATCCCCTCAGCCATCCAATACAGTCCTCCTGATTGGCTGAGACAGAGCAGCCGTGCTATTGACTCCCACAGCTGTCAATCAAAGTCAGTCAGCCAATAAGGGGGGAGGGGGAGGGGCCAATAAGGGGCTCCATGTCTGAATGGATGCACAGAGCTCTGACTCGGCTTGGGTGACAACCTGTAGCAAGCTGCTGACTGAGGGACACTCAAAGGAGGGAGAGACTAGGGGCAGCAAAGAGGGACCCGAGAAGAGGAGGATCCAAGCTGCTCTGTGCAAAACCAACTGCACAGAGGAGGTAAGTATAGCATGCTTGTTATTTAAAAAAAAAAAAGCGAGCCTTTACAATCACTTTAAGGTGCCTGTCATAGGGTCACTTGAGCTCCAGTATCCAGGAGGGCTTTAGTGTAGATTCCCTCTACTTGGATGGAAAAAACAGAAGAAGGTCCCACTAACTTGACAGGGAACTTGTAGGAAGTGGTTGCATTGGTCTGTTCTGTGGCCTGTATCCATGCTCCTTTCTTGCAGAAATTCTGATCCGACTTGAGTCTCCGTTGAATTCTAGAGGTTTGGTGTGCATTGACTTTCCGATGCTGGTTAGCCCGCATCAAAGGGAGTAGAACACTGGGTCGCTCAGAGGCAACAATGGGGGCCCTCTGCAAGGGTTTGTACTTCAGCTGCTGTCTCTTTGCATCATTGATTATGGAGCTAGCTACTGTAGCTGGGCACCAGCTTGGCTTCTTCACTGGGGCCCTCTGAAATTTCCCCCGGCTGCACGAAGAACAGCTTCTTCAACGCTTTCACCACCTCTGTTGTGAGATCCATCAAGTTCTCTCCACTTGGGCACTGTGCGATGAAATGTCCTACTTCCCCACAGCGATAACATTTCTTAGCTGTGGAAAAGGCAGCATCCCTTCTCTCATTTGCAGGAGTGGACATTGTCTGTTTCACTTCTGAGAGTGATTGTTGCATATTAGTATGGGCTTCCATCGCTTGCCCCACTGTCTTCTGAATTCCACGGAATGTTTGCTGTAAAGTAGTTTGCGCTTGTGCCAACTGAGTTATGGCTTGTGCCAAAGTGTCAACGAAGGTGAAGGGCCCGCCACCTGAGCTAGTCTCCAGTTTAGGTCCAGACTGTATAATGTAGGCTGCAGCACCATGCTTGGGACTCTTGGCAGACTCAGGCCTCTGTAACTTGCCTGTGATGAGAGCCTCCTCCTCTCTAATAGTTTTCATGAGTTTAGAGTAAGTGAGGAGGTCACTTGAACCCCGGGCTAGAAGCTGTAGCATGATAGGATCCAGTGGCTGTGCCCCTCTTTGTATCTGTAGCATTAGGGCTTTACTGGCAGCTTTGGCTTTCATCCCACCCTTCATTTTAACTTCATGAAGGATCTGATCTAGCCGCTTGACATAGGCTGTTAGCTTCTCACCCTCCATTTGATATGTGTGGTTGAAGAGATAGATCAACTCTGTGCAGTCTTAAACTCTTCCGTAAATCATACAAAGTGCTTCTAGACACTCTGAAACAGTGCAGCTGGGTTTATCCCAATTAAGATTTTGAATTACATCAAAGCTGGGGCCCGTAGGCTTTCAACCACCCTCTGCCTCTTTACTGTATTAGTCACTTCCCACTCAACCATTTGGATGGCTTGATCAATCTAGATATGAAAATCATCTTCCCCTGAGGGTGTGGGAACTTTCCCAGAGAAAAACTGTAGTTTATGATAACCATAATTGTTTGGCACTACTGGATTCTTTGGAAGCCTAGTCCTTTGACTAGCTTCCAAAACTCAGCTACTAGAGGGGAAGGGACAATTTCAGACGATGTTACCTGGCTTTAAGTTGGCGATCTCTGGGTCTGGCATGGTGCATCCTGAGCTCTCTGGTATAAAGCTTGATTCGCCCGGATGAATTAGCAAAGCATTGACATCCGCAGTTAGTTGGAAGCTGTCTTTCCGCAGGACTTCAGGAACTGCCTTCTTCCACTCTGTCAGGACACAGTTACAATTGGAGCATTAAAAATATATATTCTCTGGCCTAGGCCTGTGGCAACCAGTGCTTGATGGACCCAGTCCTCAGTCCAGTCACTGCCAGGGACATTAATCATTACACACAGCTCCACTTGCCCGTTTTCTTCTCCACACCACTGGATCATGGCAGCGGGGTCCATCCTGGCACTGTAGGGGTGCTGTCTTGACGAGTCAATTGCAGAGTAAACTTATCCTGGATGAGCCCCCACGTGTAGCACCACCCCCCAAGGAGCTGCTTGAGTATGTTTGGCTCTATACTTTGCCTCTCAACCTCAAGAACAGTCTCAGCCCCTCTGACACACCTAGCAGCCACCGTTAGTATGAACACAGCAGTAAATGGACAAAAACTGTAGTAAACCAGAAACTATGTTTACTGAAAGGCTTTTTGTCCTCAAACAGTATCAGTATAACCCTGTAACTGGAAATAGGATATGAAAAAGTATATCAAAAATGATAAATAGCACAATTCGCCTAACTTGAAGGGCTTAAACGAGATGCTGAGGGTATATATGTTGTACAAAATTCAAACAATGTCAGTTTGCATTTTTTAAATCAGGGTTCCCCCCTAACAAGTACAAGTGTTAACACTGAGTCCTTGGCTAAGTGAAAAAGAAATGTGGAAGTCCTCGCTGTGGAGATGTCTGGTATCTTCAGCTAGCTTAGGCCCAAAGAGATCTCTATGCATGGGGGGGCTCGAGAATAAGGAACAACAGACATAAGATGTCTCCTATGGCAGGCTCTGACTAACAGGCAGGGTAAAGATGTCTGCATGCATTGTCTGTAGGGATAATTTGCATAAGATGGGCTATCGTCCGCTCATCAATTTAGGGACACTAGGAACCGAATAGACAACCTGGCAGCAGAAAGATACAGCGATGTCTGCAGATAGGCACTCGGAGATACCCTCAGGGTCCCCTCTAGCAAGATGTCCGCAACTGGCCGACCATGACACTATGGCAGGATCAGCACACCTGGAGGTGTGGAACAATGGTCACACAAACAGGTCACAGCAGCACCTTTCCTCACGTCCAATCCTTCCCTCGCCTCATTCCTTCTCTCAGGCAGCCCCTCTGTGTAAGATTCCTCATCTGTGGGCTGCTGGGGTGTGTAGTTTTACAGTGGGGCAGTCTGTGTTGGGGACTACATGTGCCAGAGTTCCTTGCTGCTCATGCAGACCTGTCTCCTCATAGGTTCACTTCCCCCTGCCAATGGAGATACAGGTCTGAGTACCTCTTATTCACTGCACAGTAGGAGGAGGAGAGGGAGGGGGGCACCCGTTACACTAGCAATACACACCAAACTGAGCATGTGCAGCTTGTCCCCTAGATTCTGTTCTATCAGGAGATGGTTTGGAGAGGAACAGAAAAGACAGCATAAAATAGCCTTTTTACACAATGCAGAGGATTAACCCCTTAGGTTCCACAGTGAGTGTAACAAGCATGCTTTACTGCATACACAGACTGATTTTACTGTTGTGGGTTTAGTAACACTTTAAGTAAATAAAAGTTGCAATACTGTTGAGGACACAGGGATGAATACTCTGCACACAACTATGATTCAGTATCAGGAAGTAGACGTCAGCCTGGCTAGTGAAAACATAACTTAATATACAGTATTATTATGGGTCACAGTAAATGGCATAGGTTCATACATGAGCAAACAAAGTTCAGTCACAGTAAAGTCTGCATGCAGCTATAAAGGCTGCTATTCAAATGTCCAGTCCCTTTGTGCTCAGTCCCTACTAGCAGCAATACCCTCTCACCAGTCCCAACGATACAGCCGCAATGGTCCCGCTGTTCAGACATCCTCTGGATCTGCTTAGAGTGGCCCCGGTCCTCAGGCAACAGTGCTCCGTTCTCTTTATAGCAAGACATCATGTCCCAACAGTAGCTTAGTCCTTAGCCTCTGTGCCCTCAGAACTGCTCTCTCCGGTCCCCAGCACAGAGGACTCCAATCTGTGACTCAGGCTTCTGGCTTGATGTTGGATGGTGCACACACAGAAAGATAGGTGTGGACACTCCAGTCCCCATGCTGCAAGAGGAAGCAGCTTGGTCTGCAGCCTGAGAAAATACAATTCCTTTTGAGCTCCTCTGACTTCTCAGCTCCCCCTGGTGGGTGGAAATTAGGTTAAGTTCATCCATTCAGCATGACAGTCTGAGAAACGCACAGAGAAAGCAGCACAGTGTCCTAATTTTGCTCTTTTTCTCTTTATGCCAAACACTCCCACCACCAGAAATTTTTGGTCCCGAAAGAAGGGAAAGACTCCAACCAACATATAATGTTTATAACTTCATATTAATTTAGATAAACAACTTACTGTAAATTTAAATCAAAATTTGCACAAACCCAGATGATTTTCATTGATATAGAAATTTGACAAGGGAACCCACCACCATTTATTAGACTGAGCAAGGTTGCCTTGTCCACTAGCTATCAATATTGGTATGGCCCACTTGGATGTGTCAAGGGGCATGTTTGAGTCACCTCTCACTAAATCTGTAGTGGAAAGGATCGGCATTTCTTTTATTATTTGAGTGGTGAAAATGACTTTCATCTAGTGCGTCACAGGTCAGTCTTTCCGGTGGCTAATTTGTTCTTTGCACTTTTGGCTCAGATGTCTCATCTGGCTCTATAGATGGGTGAGAAATCTCAATTTCCCCCACAGTCAGAGAAGTCGGAAAGCATTCTTGAACTTCCAATGATTTGCTCTGGGGTATAAATTGTGGGGTCTCAGGCCTGAGGGTTCCGGTGTCTGTTTCACAGGGAAGCGAGGTGGCAGTCTCTGAAAGTGTAGATGGCCACAGCCAGTCCATGTAGACATCTTCCTTTTCACTTCTTTCACCTTCATCTTCATCTGGTCGTGAAAACTGAGATCTGGTCATTGGATGTAGTTTTTTAGAGAAAGTCTAAATAGATTGTGAATCTAGTTGCCGAGGCACACAAGCTGCTTCTGCTAATGGTAAGATGTGGTTTCAATGCCAGGTCTTTATTGGGTCCGTTCTTCCTTCTGGGCAAATCTGGTATATTAGCAAATGTACAAACAAAAAACAAAAAAGATTAACCCTGCGCTTACTCAACCATTCAGCAGCTAACACAAAAAATAGGATATTTGTTCAAGATAACAGGTGTATAAAAAAGTGTAGCACTATTATGTCAAATGAGCAAACAAGTGTATTATTACATGCATAGGATATAAATAAAAAAGGAATCTTTTCTCATAAGGCACAAAGTATAGTCTCTGGTGGTCTTCAGGTATCACTTATGTGCAATAGTCATTCATAGTCCAATACTTGAATGAAACGGTCCTGTTCACCACGTGAATAACCAATATGGAAAAGTTAGTGTGATGGACCCTCCACACAGAAGAAATGCAGGCTTACCAGAAGGGTTGGACTCACAAGAACATACGCTCATTGAGTCAGATGGGCTTGTATTACCAACCGGTAATGAAGGAGGATCTTTACAGTGAATGGCAATGGAACTCCAAAGGCATCAGAACTTTGGGGGAACCTCTTCTAATAGATAGTTGCCCATCTCAGGAAAATGGCCCATATAAAATAAAAAGGGGCCACATAGCATAATTCTGTATATAAAACAAATTTATTGAAAAAGGTAAAACACTTACATTTTAGTAGTAAAAAAGCGCTTAGTATAAAATTGTGGCAGGCAGTGGAGTCTTCCGACGCGTTTCATATCACTAGACTTCATCTGGGGTGCTCATCCACTGCTGCCATGCTCCCTAATAAAGATACTGTGACCCCCCTGATGAGAATCCAGCTCGTACTGATTTCCATCGTGCACTTCTGGGTTCAGCCAAGATGGCGGACCCACGTGCGCTCCAAGCCTCGCTATCATATGTTAATTATGCATTCCAGCACCCTAAAATTTATTTAGTAGATTTCCCAGTATATACTGCTTTGTTAGATCATGTGTATTGTTTGTTAAGAACACCGCATCGTAATGAAGGGTGTAGAGATAAGAAAAAGAGAACTGTCCCTCTCCAATTTGAGCGAGATTCCGGGTTAGCCGTCTTGACGGCGCACGTTCAAAGTGAAAACAGCGTGACCCGGCTGACATCACGGCATCAGGGTCAGACACACGCTTCCCCATAAGTGGAGCGCAAAACAGAGCCACCGCCACTGGCGTGCGTACCTCGCCTCCATCGGTCGGCTATGCGTGATGTCGTCATCTTCAGCCAGACATGTCGAAGCATCACTAAGATTGACAGATATGCTGCCGTCTCAGAACAAAATTGTGGGCCAATGGGTGGACATGTCTATCCACAAACAGCAGGACCAGCCCAGAATGACCCGTATTTTGTGGGTGATAATTCATAACACATCTCGACATTTTCCAGATCGTGAAAAATAAACATATATAGTGCAATTATGAACTTGTGATCAAGAAAAAAATTAAATGACAATTAATGTAAAAAAATAATAAAAATGAACATCCCGTGATTATACAGGATCATTATTAGATAAATAAATATATATATATATATACATAAATGCATCTAGGTATCTAAGTGGCTTAAAAATGATGTGAGATGAAATTATGTATATGTGATGTGTGTGAATGTTATGAAATGAAATTTTTGTGTATAATATGTATCTAAAAGCATAAACAGTTTATTCAAGAAATGTAAACTTCCCATATGGGAACAAATGAAATAATGTGATAAAGATGTGAAAAATATAAGGACGGAAAATTATACAAAAATTAATTTAAAACATTTTTGTGTACTCAAAAGTGTCACTATAGAGGTCCGAGATGGATTCTCCCTGGGTCACCCCGTGTATGAACAAGAAATATTAGATATATGTAGAATAGTATATGTACTAAATACATCCAGACTAAAGAAAAAAAAAACAATAGACTCCTATCTTTAGATAGGGAGATCAAAGAGTTGAAAGATAAACTATCGATACATAAAAACTCCCAGGAATACAACTCTCTGTCCTCTAACCTTCTGAGTCATCTTGAGAAAGAAGACAGAGATCAAAGATACAAAAAACAGAAGAAATATTCCAGAGATGTGGGAGACTATAAAACCAACACAGTTTTTGGCTGGCAAAAACTTTTTGTGGTCACCCCATCTATGGAAGTCACATCTGGGACCACAGAGGTGACTATACCACCAGGTGTCCCAACAACTATAACATCCTCTGTTCCCCAATCTATTTCCACTAGGGGTCGGGGGACCCAAAGAGGCACAGCTAAAGTCGATTTGAAGAACCGCACACCTCACAACTAAGAGTACGCCATTTTAGCCCACAGACCCCTAAAAATTTCTCTAGAGGCAGGGGTAATCACAGATTACCCCTAATTAATTTTTAATTAATTTTTGTATAATTTTCAGTCCTCATATTTTTCACATCTTTATCACATTATTTCATTTGTTCCCATATGGGAAGTTTACATTTCTTGAATGAACTGTTTATGCTTTTAGATACATATTATACACAAAAATCTAATTTCATAACATTCACACACATCACATATACATAATTTCATCTCACATCATTTTTAAGCCACTTAGATACCTAGATGCATTTATGTGCATCTATATAATAATGATCCTGTATAATCACGGGATGTTCATTTTTATTATTTTTTTACATTAATTGTCATTTAATTTTTTTCTTGATCACAAGTTCATAATTGCACTATATATGTTTATTTTTCACGATCCGGAAAATGTCAAGATGTGTTGTGAATTATCACCCACAAAATACGGGTCATTCCGGGCTGGTCCTGCTGTTTGTGGATAGACATGTCCACCCATTGGCCCACGTTTTTGTTCTGAGACAGCAGCATATCTGTCAATCTTAGTGACGCTTCGACATGTCTGGCTGAGGATGACAACATCGCGCATAGTCGACCGTCATATGGAGGCGAGGTATGCACGCCAGCGGCAGTGGCTCTGTTTTGCGCTCCACTTATGGGGAAGCGTGTGTCTGACCCTGACGCCATGACGTCAGCTGGGTCACGCTGTTTTCACTTTGAACATCCGCCGTCTTGTATATTATAAGATGGCTAACCTGGAATCTCGCTCAAATCGGAGAGGGACAGTTCTCTTTTTCTTATCTCTACACCCTTCATTACGACGCGGTGTTCTTAACAAACAATACACATGATCTAACAAAGCAGTATAAACAGGGAAATCTACTAAATAAATTTTAGGGTGCTGGAACGCATTATTAACATATGATAGCGAGGCTTGGAACGCACACGGGTCCGCCATCTTGGCTGAACCCTGAAGTGCACGATGGAAATCGGTATGAGCTGGATTCTCATCAGGGGGGTCACAGTATCTTTATTAGGGAGCATGGCAGCAGTGGATGAGCACCCCAGACGAAGTCTAGTGAGACAAAACGCGTCGGGAGACTCCACTGCCTGCCACAATTTTATACTAAGCGCTTTTTTACTACTAAAATGTAAGTGTTTTACCTTTTTCAATAAATTTGTTTTATATACGGAATTATGCTATGTGGCCCCTTTTTATTTTATATGGGCCATTTTCCTGAGACGGGCAACTATCTATCAGAAGAGGTTCCCCCAACGTTTTGATGCCTTTGGAGTTCCATTGCCATTCACTGTACAGATCCTCCTTCATTACTGGTTGGTAATACAAGCCCATCTGACTCATTGAGCGTATGTTCTTATGAGTCCAACCCTTCTGGTAAGCCTGCATTTCTTCTGTGTGGAGGGTCCATCACACTAACTTTTCCATATTGGTTATTCACGTGGTGAACAGGACCATTTCATTCAAGTATTGGACTATGAATGACTATTGCACATAAGTGATACCTGAAGACCACCAGAGACTATACTTTGTGCCTTATGAGAAAAGATTATTTTTTTTATTTATATCCTATGCATGTAATAATACACTTGTTTGCTCATTTGACATAATAGCGCTACACTTTTTTATACACCTGGTATATTAGCAAGCTGGGTAACTGCTTACAGATGACATAGGGCTGGGACTTCAACTGACTAGAATATGCTTTCTGGGGACACCCAGATTCCTCAACAGTACTCGATCACCTGGTTAAAAGCCCTGCATACTTACTTTCAGATCAAAGTTTCTTTTGTTTTGCTGACCTCAGGTGTCTGAGGCAGCCTGGGCTTTCTTCTATGCTGTCTTCAGATTTTTCCTCAAAAGGTCCACATATCCTCTATAAAATGTGTTTGAAGTCTGGTGTAAAGATGTGCAAAATGCTAGGTTGACCGGCAGTCGGGCTTCCCTCCCAAACATGCTCATGTAGGGGGTGTACCCTGTGGTACCGTTCTTTGTGCTGTTTGTAGGCATGTTCCACTGCTAAAATATGCTGCATCCAGTGTTCTTTCTTCTGATTAGGGAGCATGCTGAGCATATCTAATATGGTGCAGTTGCATTGTTCTGGTTGTGGATCTCCTTGCAAGTGGTAAGGGGTTGTTCTAGATTTCTGAATGCCCAATAGGTCTAGCAGTCTCCTAATGAGTTTGTTCTCAAAGTCTCTCCCTTGGTCAGAGTGAATACGTTGAGGCAAGCCGTAATGGACGAATACCTTCTCTACCTGAACTTTAACCACTGTAGATGCTTGCTGGTCTTTAGTTGTGTTCACTCTTCCAGAGAAATCTCAGGGTTGTAAGGTCTTCCTGAGAGGGCATCAGTTCCCAACCCCTGGGCGATACTTCAGGCTGAAGCGGAACCTAGACAGAGTAGCCAACCATCTATGCTCAGTGGCATCTAACTTGGTTGTAGTGAGCATATATGTGAGAGCGTCATTGTCAGTTTCGACCACGAGGTTTGCGCCACACAGAAAATCTTTCAGTTTATCTACCACTGCCCACTTCAAGGTCAAGAACTTCAACTTGTGTGTAGGATAATTCTTCTCAGAAGGGGTAAGACTTCTCCTAACCTATACAACTGGTTGCAAATATCCGTCTTGATATTAATAAAATGCCCCGCCTAAACCTTCTCAACTGACATCAATGTGTAGTTCGTATGGTTTGGCTGGGTCAACACAGGCTAGGACAGGGGCATCGGTTAAGCTCCTCTTTAGCTGATGGAAGGCCTGCTCACACTGGTCTTGGATTGATTCTCAAGGCTCTCTGGGCCCTTTTGTTTGTTTGATTGGTTTTGGAGAGTTAGTACCATCTTCTCCCCTCTCACTCTGCCAACTTCTTGTGGTAGTGGGCCCTTGTAGAACACCAACCAGGGTTTCCCCAGTGCATGGAGTTTAAACCCCAGCCTTCTTCTTCACCAGCGCCGCCGATGGTGGGGATGAACTTGCAGCAAGCTGGAAGTAGGTCACGGCACCAGGTATGCCCAGCTGACGATATGGAGACCACTTGCATATTCAGAGTACAGATGGCAGGAGACAGAAGAGGATCCAGGAATTGAGCCAAGGTCAGGGCAAGCAGCAGACAAGCACAAACAGAATACGAAACTGGGGTCGGTACATACGAAGTCAGAGTCTGGATATACAATACATTAGGCAAACAGGAGCTCAGAGAACTAGGAAATTGCTCAGGCAATGTGGGCTGCAATGAGCAAACTAGGCGGGCTAGGAAATGATAGAAGGGAAGGACATAAAAAACCCACAGTATAGCAGACAATGCCCATAGGTGTCAAATAACACAGAAGTCAACACAGAAGTCAAATAACACATGTGGAAAGAATTACAGGTCTAGCAGGATCACTGAAGCAAGGAGGTAAGAATTACCCAGGTAGGAAATGGCAGGCTAAACCATTACACACTCTTTAGTAGCTCATTGAGAGGTCAGGCTATCTTGCTGAATCTGTCATGTACTTGGTCAGTGAGCCTAATGTGTAGAGGAGAGCCTCTCGTACCACACTGGCTTGGGGGTTACTGATAGTGAGACAGCAGCCACGGGGCACAGTGAAGTAGGAGCACCTGTGATCAGTCTGGTAGTCTGCGTGGCAGGCAGTCAGCAGCTGGGTATGCAGCAGGCAAGCTGGTGGTAGGTGAGCTGGCCAGAACTTGGCAGACTGTAGTGAGCAGCTGGAGCAGGAACAAGATGAGGCTTTCTGAGCTAAAGCTGTAGTAGACAGGATGAGCAGGTGCAGGATCAGACGAGCCGGGTTGATAACATTCAGGCAGATCAAGCATAGACAGCAGACAACAGGATGGTGGGGTCACAAGCCGAGTCAGTAATGGAGGATCAATCAAACAGAGACAGGAGGCAGAAGCGAAGTCCAAGACAAGCTGAGGTCAGGGTATCAAGCAGACAAGCGTTAGTCAGGAGGAAGCTGGATCAGGATCAGAGGTCAGCACAGGAAACTGTAACAACACACAGAAGCTACAGACCAAATAGCAATGAGACCATTGTGCAGCCAGTTTAACCGCTTCAGCCCCAGACCATTTGGCTAGACCAAAGACCGGAGCACTTTTTGCGATTTGGCACTGCGTCGTTTTAACTGACACATGCGCAGTCATGCGACGTGGCTCCCAAACAAAATCAATGTCCTTTTTTCCTACAAATAGAGCTTTCTTTTGGTGGAATTTGATCACCTCTGCGGTTTTTATTTTTTGCGCTATAAACAAAAAAAGAGCGACAATTTTGAAAAAAATGCACTATTTTTAACTTTTTGCTATAATAAATATCCCCAAAAAATGTATAAAAAAACATTTTTTTTCCTCAGTTTAGGCTGATACGTATTCTTCTACAAAAAAATCGCAATACGCTTATATTGATTTGTTTGCGCAAAAGTTATAGCGTCTACAAAATAGGAGAGAGTTTTATGGCATTTTTATTAATAATTTTTTTTTTTACTAGTAATGGTGGCGATCAGCGATTCTTATTGCGATTAAAAATGCATAGCTTACTGTAAAAATGTCACTGGCAGTGAAGGGGTTAACACTAGGGGGCAGTGAAGGGGTTAATGTGTGTCCTAGGAAGTGTTCTAACTGAAGGGGGATGTGGACTGTGCAGGGAAACTAACAGATCACCTGTTCATACTCTGTATGAACAGAGGATCTGTCAGTTCTCCCCTCAGAGAACAGGAAACTGTGTGTTTACACACACAGATCCCGGTTCTCCGTGTGTCCCGAGCGATCGCGGGAGCCGCATTGGCTCCGTGGTGAGCAGGAGGTGCGCACACGCCCCCTAGTGGCCGTCTATTGTACCAACGTACCACGACAGCAATTCGCCTACCTGTGCCATTCTGCCGCAGTATAACTGCGGCAGACGGTCGGCAAGCGGTTAAATAGCCTGCTTGGCACCAGCATTAGTGACAGACGTTTGCGTGCGCATGCACTGTGAAATTCTGCCTGCATGGACATGCCTTCCCTGACAGAATCCCTTCACAAATCAGGGGTCCTGCCAAAGGTGATGATGTCATCTAGGTACACTAACACTTCAATTAAATTCATATCTCCCACTGTATATTCCATCAGGTGTTGGAAAGTTGCTGGAGCTCCCAATAGGCTTTGAGACATTCTGTCAAACTCATGGAATCCCAGTGGGCAGATAAAGGCGGAGCTACGCACTTACGTCATTTCCAGGTACGGAGCGAGAGAGCCTGGAACGCAGCTGGACCGCACGCTGCGGTGAATTACTTCCTGGCTTTCGGCTTCACCCATAGTGTAGTGTTACATGCTTTTAATTTCTCCCATGTGGGGAGCTTTTTTACGGTAATAAAGTTTTAATTTAATTACTACACTATGAGGTGGCATCTCTTTTTATGAGGATTTCTTTGGGGATCCCTGTCTTGGACGTGGTATAAGGAGGTGGTACAAAGAGGCTATTTGGAAACGCCTGGGAGAGAGGACATCCTATCTCAGTGACCACAGGATATCGGCCAAGAGGACGGGATTGGGATCCTGAAGTGTCTGTTACCCCTGCAGGGGCAGTGGGAGTCGGTGAGTGGGGAGCCAAAAGGGGGAGCACAGAAGTCACGGATTTTTCATCTATAAGGGCACCACAGTCACCAAGCTCTTGGAACTTTTTTTCATCTGCTAATTGCAATCTGGGATGTATCACGTGTGACAGTTTTTTGTGTTTTTTATTTTTTATTATTTTTTCTTTATTCAATTATGTTGAGACACATTGTGTAGATCATTTGGATACATATTTTTTGGATTGGATTGCACTGGTATACAACTTTTTTGCATATTTATATACATATAATTTTCTGCTATTTGCAGTTTGGGATGCATTACTTGTGACAGAATATTTTTTCTATCTATATAAGCTATTACACATTGGGTACATAACAATTTTTTGGATTTGATTGCACTGTTATATTATATTAATTTTTATATTTTTTGCATATATATATGTTGGAATCATCATATTAGCTGCATAGTGTATCAGCAGCCACACTTAGTGGTACTTTTTGGAAATTACCTGGGCATATAGGTATATGGTACCTAATTAGGGTCTTCTTCACGTTTCGTATCACATATATTTTACCAGTTATGGGGGCACTTATATGATTATTTATCACTGTTTGTGTATGGTATAGTTCATATCGGTCACATTATTTTCAAGTACATACTTTATAAGGAAGCGCCATACCTCTATTTAAAACTTCAGATAAAGGCAGTCTCTTCCCTGTCCTCTAGGTGCATGTAAATTTGGTAGTACCCACTCCTTAAATCTCGCACACTGAACCAATTCTTCCCAGATAGAAATTGAAGAGCATCTTGTATTGGTGGGGTAATGTACTGATTAACCACTTCACCCCCTGGAAGAATTTACCCCCTTCCTGACCAGAGCACTTTTTGCGATACGGCACTGCTTCACTTTAACTGACAACTGCACGGATGTCTTGGTTGACACCCAAACAAAATTGATGTCCTTTTTTTCCCACAAATATTGCTTTCTTTTGGTGGTATTTAACCACCTCTGCAGTTTTTATTTTTTGCGCTAGAAACAAAAAAAGAGCGACAATTTTGAAAAAAAAAGCAATATTTTTTACTTTTTGCTATAATAAATATCCCCAAAAATATATAAAAAAACTAATTTCTTTCTCAGTTTAGGCCAATATGTATTCTTCTACATATTTTTGGTAAAAAAATCTCAATAAGCGTATATTGATTGGTTTGCGCAAAAGTTATAGCGTCTACAAAATAGGGGATAGATTTATGGCATTTTTATTATTAATTTTTTTCTATTAGTAATGGTGGCGATCTGCGATTTTTATCATGACTGCGACATTATGGCGGCCACATTGGACACTTTTGACACTATTTTGGGACCATTGTCGTTTAAACACTAGGGGGCGGTCAAGGGGTTAAGTGTGTCCTAGGGAGTGATTCTTTTTTTTCAAGTGTGTTGTAATGGGTGTCAAGCCATCAGGCAGCTCTGTAGGATATACCTGTTCTACATTCCTGAGTCGAATAGGTTTAGACCCTCTTCAGAGAGGATAAATATGTTCCACATTCTCCACAACTCTGAGTATTTTTCTTGTTTGTTTTGTGCTGAAAGTGTGAGATCTTCCATTTTATTGATCTCTTCCACTTTGTGGAGCCAGCATCCGACCGTGGGGGGAGGGCTGTGTTCTTCCAGTTTAGGGGAATGCATGTCTTATCTGCGTTTAGTAGCTGTCTCAAAATGTATTTATTATATTTTTTTGCTGGGATGGTTGATACATGTAATAGGAAAAAAGCTGGGTCATTCGGGATTTTGTAATCTGTGAATTTTTGAACAATGTTCCGTACTTCCCTCCAATATGATTCTATTTTCGGACAGGACCAAAAATATGTGTAACATCGTACGTCTCTCCTCCTGGCATCTCCAACCTCGATCCGGCGTCTCAGGGTAAAATTTATGGATCATCGGCGGGGTGTGGTACCACCTTGTCAGGATTTTATAATTAGTCTCCTGAATCTTAGTGCAGTTCAGGGAGAACCTGACAATATTTTGTCGTTGGCTGAGAGTGAATGTCCGGTTCATTTCCTTTTCCCATTTCACCAGCCAGGGTAGTTGCAAGTGTTCTGGTGGGGAAATCAGTAGGCTATATGTTTTTGAGAGTACTTGCTGCAATACTCCATTGTCTGAACAGTATTCCTCAAATGTGGTTAGACGTCTCCCATATCTTCCCGGGGTCTGTATCGAGTGGAGAAAGTGATGGAGTTGTAAAGCACTCCATAACAGCAAACAGAAGGTAGTAGGTAGTAGGTTCCATTAATAAGGCGATGGAGGGCCAGCCCCCTGCCACTAAGAAGTGTGATGCCTGAACACAGTTATTTCATCTAGGGGTAGAGAAATTATGATCTCTAAGGCCTGGGGGGAACTGAGGGTTCCCAATAATGGGCATCAGAGGTGATTCCACGGTCGAGAGAGAGGTCTTTGTAAATATATGTGCACAGCTGCGTACCGTACGTCCAATCAGGGGATGCAGCTTTAAGGATCATAAGGATAAATTTAATGAATATGGAGTGGACCTGTTTGAAGTACTGGGAGGGTATTTTAACTGGCAAAGTTTGGAAGAGATATAGATACTTGGGTAAGATACACATCTTTAAAAGATTACATCTCCCGAACCAGGAATGTAGACCTTGATTCCACGTCTCTACAGGCCACGGGTTCTGGTCAGAAGAGGGCGGAATTTGAGTTCAAAGACCCCAGATAAATTAGATGGGATATGTGTTCCCAGGTAATTTAGGGCCGTCACTGTCCACTTGAATTTAAAGTTTAGTTGTAAGGTTCAGAGGAGCGCAGGGGGAACCCCCACCCCCATAGCTTCTGATTTACCAAAATTGATCCGCAAGTTTTCCATAGGTATCAAATTCACGAACAAGGTTGGGAAGTGATACCGCTAGGTTAGTGAGGGAGAAGAGCAAATCGTCAGCATAAGCGGAAATTTTATGCTGACTGTCTCCTACCCGAACCCCAGAGATATTCGGGTTTAGTCGGATCGCACACAGAAAGGGTTCTAGAGAAAGAGCAAAGAGCAGGGGGGATAATGGGCATCCCTACCTTGTTCCGTTTTGAAAGGGAAAGGGGTCCGAAAGGATCCCGTTGGCTTTCACTTGGGCCATTGGGTTGGAGTATAACTTGGTGATCCACTGTAACATATGTTCTCCCAGGCCAATGTGACGTAGGACTGCAAACATGAAGTGCTAGTTCACGCGGTCAAATGCTTTTTCAGCATCCGTACCTATTAGAACACAGGGGGTCTGTGACTCCTGTGTCGTGTGGATGAGATTCAATACTTTAAGCGTGTTATCACGGGCTTCTCTAGTTGGAATGAATCCCACTTGATCAAGGTGAATCAGTGGTTGTAGATGTTGTGCAATTCGCATGGCAATAACTTTCGTAAACAGTTTAAGATCACAATTCAAAAGAGAGATAGGTCTATAGCTGCCATAGCAAGTTGGGTCTTTACCTTCTTTGGGGATTACCGTGACATGGGCTTTTAAGGTGTCTCTGGGGAAGAGTGTTTCGTACCCCAGTCCGTTGAACAGATCTACTAGATGGGGGCTCAGGAGTGGTAGGAATTGTTTGTAGTATTGATCGGAAAACCATCGGGGCCCGGGCCTTGCCTGTCTTTGAAACGTTTAGTGTATTCTGCAGTTCGTCTAGGGTAATTGGTGCTTCCAATTCATCCCGTACCTCAGGGGTCAACTGAGGGAGCTGAGAGGAGGCTATGTAGTCTTCTATTTGTGTCTGGGGAGGAGACTGGTCTGGCAGGTTGTACAGGGAAGAGTAGAATTCTTTAAAGCCCTGGGCAATCTGTTTGGGGAGTACTGCTTTTTGGCCTTGGGGCGTAATAATTTGAGGGATATATGAGGCTAGTTTTTGTTCCCTGATCGATCTGGCTAGCTTTCTGCCACATTTATCTCCAAACTCATAACTGAGTCTTCTGCATCTCTGTATGGCTGCTTTAGTTCGGTATCTCAATAAGTCTGAGGTCTGTTTGCAGAGGGATAAGAGGTCCCTTTCTAGTGCCGTAGTCGAGGCGTGTTTATGCTTGGCCTCCACCCTGTGGATGTCTTGGAGAAGGGTTTCTCCTTGCGTTGTCTTTTAAGCCTCGATTCATGCTTAATGAGGATACCTCTGATAACTGCCTTGTGGGCCTCCCAAAAGATCCCCACATCACAGTCAGGTTGTTTATTAGTCTGAAAATACAGACTTAGTTCTTTTTGAACGTCTTCCACTACTTAGGGGGTCTGCAGGAGGCTTTCATTTAACTTCCAGAATCTGGTTCTGGAGGAAGACCCATCTGACACTTTTTACATTAGTTCAATTGGTGCGTGGTCTGACCACGTTATCGTGTTAATAGCTGAACTTTGTACAGCCTGCAGCTGTGAGTGTGGGATCAGAAAATATGCGTGTATAGACTTTGTGTGGAAAGGAATAGAAGGAGTAGTCTTTTTCGTCTGGGTGCTGTTAGCGCCAGATGTCGATCAATTGGGCTTTGTGAAGGGATTCCGGTATTAGTTTTCAGATGCCAGGGGTAACGGAGGATGCGGCGGAGGAGGGGTCAGTAGGAAGTAACGGAACATTGAAGTCTCCCCCTAATATTAACTGACCCGTGGAAAATTCCATGCGTAAGTCTATCACGTGGCCTAGAAAAGGGTCCTGTCCGTCATTAGGGGCATAGATTGTGGCAAATGTTATCTTGATCTCCCCGAGTGACCCTTTGATGAACATGAAACGGCCGCCGGCAACAAGTAACATTAATAGTAATGACAAGAAATGTAAACTTTCACCATAACTCAAACAATATAGCAATACAAATACTGATACAATCCCTCCAACTCATTCACAGCTCAAATGTGTAATTTCAACCAGTGTGATTCACTCCATATTCATAAGAACGGCTCCAAGGGGGTCTAATCCCATCCGGGGGTTATATTGTGTCCAGAGAGGGGTAACCAGTGGTGTGGGGAGAGTAATTATGTCAAGTGAGGCCACAGCAATAACCATACCGGTATTAGGTTCTTGAATGCTGTCAGGTAGAAAACCTAACAGCACCGCCCACCCTGTGTGCGCCTCTGCCTCCCACCAGCACTGGCACCACAGTGTCTTTCTCTTCTTGCCTATAATCATGTTTAGGTAGGCTCCACTGGCATTCAAACCTCGCATTTTCCCCCATAGTTCCACTCTGTCCCCTGTCCCCTTTCATCAACCGGACAGAAATTTGTCCACCAGCCACAAGGTAGGGGCACGAGTGGCTATTGTACCATAGTTTCCACTCCACCCCTTTCCCCTCAGCATACTGAAGAATGGGTATAAACATAGAGACATCACATTTTTACCTCTCTACCAGCAATGTTAGGGTTCGCTATTTCTGGCTAGGCTATTATATATATATATATATATATATATATATATATATATATATATATATATATATATATATATATATAAAATAGGTGGGGTATTGTCCACCCCTTATAACATTATATAAGTCTTGCGAGATGGTGTCGGGAGTGGTGGGTGTTTCTTGTGTCTTTTGCTTTTTTCCCTTTCCTCCTTCTCCCTTGCTTCCCTTCCCTCTCTATCCCCTTCTTGTGTCCACATGTAAATAGTTAGTTTCACAATATTCTGTATCACTGTGTGTGGTTATCCAGCAGGTTATCCAGCAGAAGTATGTGGCTCAAAAATTGAGGTACTAAGACCTCCAATAGTCTGTACAGTCGTGGTCTTACATAATTACATAGTTACATAGTAGGTGAGGTTGAAAAAAGTACGTCAAGTCCAACCTATGTGTGTGATTATATGCCAGTATTACATTGTATACCCATATGTTGCGGTTGTTCAGGTACTTATCCAATAGTTTCTTGAAACTATCAATGCCCCCCCCCGCTGAGACCACCGCCTGTGGAAGGGAATTCCACATCCTTGACCCTCTACATAGTTTAAGGTTAAACCTCTTTTCTTCTCATTTTAATTTGTGGCCACGAGTCTTGTTAAACTCCCTTCCACGAAAAAGTCTAATCCCTATTGTGGGGTCACCAGTATGGTATTTGTATATTGAAATCTTATCCCCTCTCAAGCATCTATTCTCCAGAGAGAATAAGTTCAGTGCTGGCAACCTTTCCTCATAACTAATATCCTCCAGACCCTATGTTAGCTTTGTTGCCCTTCTTTGTACTCACTCCATTTACAGTACATCCTTCCTGAGGACTGATGCCCAGAACTGGACAGCATTCTCTAGGTACGGCCGGACCAGAGCCTTGTAGATGGGGAGAATTATCGTTTTATCTCTGGAATTAATCCCCCTTTTAATGCATGCCAATATTCTGTTTCCTTTGTTAGCAGCAGCTTGGCATTGCATGCCATTGCTGAGCCCATCATCTACTAGAACCCCCAGGTCTTTTTCCATCCTAGATTCCCTCAGAGGTTCTCACCCCAGTGTATAAATTGCATTCATATTTTTGCCACCTAAATGCATTATTTTACATTTTTCTACATTGGACCTCATTTGCCATGTAGTTGCCCACTCCATTAATTTGTTCAGATCTTCTTGCAAGGTTTCCACATCCTGAAGTTATTGCCCTGCTTAGCTTAGTATTGTCTGCAAATACAGAGGTTGAACTGTTTACCCCATCCTCCAGGTCATTTATGAACAAATTAAACAGGATTGGTCCCAGCACAGAAACCTGGGGGACCCCAATACCCACCCCTGACCGTTCCGAGTACTCCCCATTTATCAGCACCCTCTAAACTCGCCCTTGTAGCCAGTTTTCAATCCATGTACTCACCCTATGGTCCATGCCAATGGACCTTATTTTGTACAGTAAAGGTTTATGGGGAACTGTGTCAAATGCTTTTGCAAAATCCAGATACACCACGTCTACAGGCCTTCCTTTATCTAGATGGCAACTCACCTCCTCATAGAAGGTTAATAGATTGGTTTGGCAAGAACGATTCTTCATGAATCCATGCTGATTACTGCTAATGATACCGTTCTCATTACTAAAATCTTGTATATAGTCCCTTATCATCCCCTCCAAGAGTTTACATACTATTGATGTTAGGCTAACTGGTCTGTAATTTCCAGGGAAGTATTTTGGGCCCTTTTTAAATATTGGTGCTACACTGGCTTTTCTCCAATCAGCTGGTACCATTCCAGTCAGTAGACTGTCAGTAAAAATTAAGAACAATGGTCTGGCAATTACTTGACTGAGTTCCCTAACTACCCTCGGGTGCAAGCCATCTGGTCCCGGTGATTTATTAATGTTAAGTTTCCCAAGTCTAATTTTAATTCTGTCCTCTGTTAACAATGGAGGTGCTTCTTGTGATGTGTCATGAGGATAAACACTGCAGTTTTGGTTACTGAAGCCCCTCAATTCCCTTGTGATGACTGAGAAGACGAATAAATTCAATACCTTCGCCATCTCCCCATCCTTTGTAACCAGATGTCCTTCTTCATTCTTTATGGGGCCAATATGGTCTGTCCTCCTTTTTTACTGTTTACATACTTAAAGAATTTCTTGGGATCATTTTTGCTCTCCTCCGCTATGAGTCTTTCATGTTTTATCTTAGCTGTCCTTATTGCACCCTTGTTGCGTTCTTTGTAAAGTCTGAATGCTGATGATGATCCCTCAACCTTGTATTTTTTGAAGGCCTTCTCCTTTGCTTTTATATGCATTTTTACATTGGAGTTAAGCCATCCTGGTCTGTTCTTCAGGGGGTGAGCAGGTGGACAATAAGGCAGCGGTTGGGGTTCCTGAAGAGCAATATTAATCTCCAGCGCCAGTGATGTACCCCCCAGACACCCCTTTGTAGACAGACCATTGGGTTGGACAGTATGGGTAATCATGGGGGCCAGGGGAAGGTAAATCAAGCAGAGTCATGGAAGTGTCAGCTCGGTGTTGGAGCTGGGGTAGCAGTCATGTCGTCTGGTGTTCCTGACACAAGTGCCCATAGGCCAAAATTACCTGTCCCGTGTGTGCCATGGAGCAGCAGTGAAGCATCGGATTCCCCATCCTGGACTTGTTCGGATTGAAGTGTCTTCCGGGAGCCGTTGGGAGTGCCCCAGTAACGTCAGATAGCTGAAACACTGTGGAGCCTGGAACAGTCAAAGGGGTCATCAGAACTGGTTAGAGGGAAGGCTTCTCTGAGATGTTGATGTCTCGGCTTAGGACTCCCGTTGGGCCTCCGGTTAGGGCGCCTTTGTACTCTCTGTGGCCGGGATTAGGAGGTCCACCCAGGTGGCCCCGAACCAGTGCGCCCCATCGGTGGGGGCAGGTACATCAGCCAATTCTGAACTGGTACAAGGTTTGCCCCCATGAACACAAATAGGGCTGGCAGGTCTCCCGGTGATCATAGTGTTAAGGAGCACTGGTCCCTGCGGAAGGTGGCCGAAAGGTCGTGGTTAAAGGTCTGTATGTAATTTTTGACCGTCAGGCCATGTCCAGAACCGGGCGAAGCATAGCCCGCCGTTGCAATGTGGCTCTGGAGATATCTGGGAGTATTTTTATGAGTGCTCCATCAAAGTTCAGTTCCCCAAACTCCCAAGCTTTCCTGAGGACTGTCTCCTTGAGTGTTTATCTGTGCAACCTGCAGATCACATCTCTCGGTCTATTGGGGTCAATAGAGAGGGGCCTCAGCGCTCTGTGAGTTCAATCAAATTCTTTCTGGTTAGGGAGGGCATCTCTGGAGACTCTCTGGAAGATTGCGATGGCTGTTGCTGCTAGATCCTCCCGACCCGTCGCCTCAGGTAGGCATCTAATCCTCAGATTATTTCTTCTGCTCCTATCTTCCACGTCCTCAAGATGGGATACTGCAGCGTCTACATGGGCATCTTGTATGGACTCCAGCGTCGACACCCTCTGGCTCAGTTCTGCCATAGAGGACTCCCCTGTGGTTAACCTGGTGGACAGGGATTGAACTTCTGTCCTGACTACCTGTAAGTCCTTGCGGTGCTTCTCCTCCAGGTGCCCGATGATCAGCTCTATGTCCGACTTAGTCTGGAGGGCCTGGAGGATGGCTCGGAGTTCAGCATCCATTTGAAGAGAGCAGGACAGCAGTGAGGGGCTCAGAGAGGCGGATTGGAGATCTAGTGGAACATCCGAGTAGGAGTCCGAGGCCAATGAAGCGGCTGGCAAGGCCCGGTGAGAGTGTGGGCCTGAGGTAGTGGGTGGGGGTCCTCGTGGCTCCGCCATCTTATGTTCCGGGGAGGCCACCTGGGATCCGGGGAAGTAACGCTCAATCCCGCCGCTGGCTTTGCTGATTTTAGGCGTCTGTTTACCCCCTTTGTCTTGCGTTTCCTGACTGTGGGCATGCCATAATTATCGGTGAATTATGGGTCCTGTAAGCCGGGCAAGGTGGGTACAGGTCGGGAGCTCAAGCCTGCTGCCATGTCCAGACCACACCCCCTAGGGAGTGATTATAACTGTGGGGGGATGGGCTACCACTGATATGACAGCGATCATGGCCTCCGATGACAGGGACCAGTAGATCCCTGTCATGTCACTAGGCAGAACAGGTAAACGCCTTGTTTACTCCGTGACGCGATCACAGGACACTGGCGAACATCGAGTCCATGGGCAGGGTCACGGACCTGAACATCAGACCTGCGGGCACGGTACGGAGTACACGGCGCACGCGTGTGCACACAATGCCGCGTCTTAAAGGGGACGTACAGGTACGCCCATTTGCGCAGCCGTGCCATTGTGCCGACGTATATCGTCATGCACTGGTCGGCAAGCGGTTAAGGATAGTCCTCCGGTTGAGTGTTCAGTAGTCAATACACATTCTTAGGGAGCCATTCTTCTTCCTCACTACCTCTATGGGAGAAGCATAAGGACTTTGTGACTCTTAAATGGAACCTGTTTACTTCAACTATGCCAATTGTTCTTGAAAGTCTTCCAGGACACCCAATGGAATCCAGGGGGTTAGTAGATGTAAAGAGGAAAGGATTGCCACTACTCCTGACCAGCGCAGGTGAATAAATGAGCAACCTCAGCCTACATGTCTGCACCAAACCACACACCGTGATGTATTTCCTCTATTGCTCACTGGGGCTTAAACATAGAGTGGGAGCATAGAGCAGGATTAACACTTTTATGCATCAATTTATCTGCACTCACCAATTTGATAAAGAAGCTACACTCATGGAAGAAATGTTTTACGATCGAGGCTACAATCAAAATGAAATCAAGCGAGCACGCCTTTCTGCCTATAACTACCTTATTGAAGAAACAAAGGCGAACCAGGAAGTCATACAATACTGATTTTACATCAGTGATGTTCTTGACTCGCTGCATTCAACAGTATTATGGCATCAAACAAATCATTTACAGGTCTCTCCCGGTATTACATGGAGACCCCAGCTACAGATCGATTCTATTACGAGGATCATGTTCAAATAACAATGTCTATAACATCAAACAGTTGGTCAATTGCCAGACAAGATATAAAATATATGTCATTACCTGTACCCAATGCAACATCCAATATGTAGGTCGTACAACCAGGCGCCTCTCTGATAGATTGCGAGATCACATTTTCAACATCAATACCAATAAGTATACAAATATAGCCAGACATTTCAAACAAAAACATCAATCAGATTTACAATCCCTTTGTATTCAAATATAGAATGAGTTGACTCCCCTCCTACAGGGGGAGACCGCTTCTCCCTCTTGTGCAAGAGGGAAGTACATATCATATTTTTAAACTAGAGACCCATATTCCCAAAGCCTCAACCATGAGTGGGATGTCACTCACGACGATAATATGTGATTAGGCTTTTTTTCCAATTTTTTTCCCACCTCCCCTCCCCCTCCCCTCCCATTTCTCCTCCTTTTTTCTTTTTTTTCCCTTTCCTTTTTTATTCAACTATTCCCTTTCTCCTTTCTTCCCAAGCATTGTCTATCAAGGAGCCCCTTTGCTGGTCTCTGGGTTGGCTTACAAGATTTAAATCACTCTCAATGGGGCAACAATGTAATATAATGGCTGGTGTGGAAACTTGCTTTATTATTACTGAGATACTGAGCTTCCTTGTGGATGCTGCTTTTATAGTCATTGAACAAGCTCAATGTTTTTTGCCTGCAGGAAAACAAATGCCAACCCCAAAAAAAGACCAGCGCCACCAGAAAAGGTAGGGGACAGCGCCCATCTGCTTCCCAGCCGTCTTCAGACTCTTCCAAAGAGGACAATGCGGATGAACATAAGTGCATGAATCCTGCTTTGTTCAAGCAGTCATTGATGAAGATGATGAGGACCAAAAGGTTGCCACATTATATTAAGCACACCTGTGCAGGGATTATCTATTCTGGTAACAGCCTGTTTTCCTTCCAGAACCAGTCAACTAGTCTCAGAGCCTTCCAAGACTAATCAACCCTCCTCAGACTCACGTGGTCATGCAATGCTGTACCCAAACAAAATTTACATAATTTTTTCCCACAAATAGAGCTTTCTTTTGGTGATATTTGATCACCTCTGCAGTTTTTATTTTTTGCATTATAAACAAAAAACTGACAATTTTGAAAAAAAAACAATATTTTTTACTTTTTGCTATAATAAATATCCAAAAAAAAATTCTTCATTAGTTTAGGCCAATATGTATTCTTCTACATATTTTTAGGTATAAAAAATTCGTAATAAGCGCATATTGATTGGTTTGCACAAAAGTTATAACATCTACAAAATAGGGGATAGATTAATGGCATTTTTATTAATATTATTTTTTTTTACTAGTAATGGCTCCGATCTGCGATTTTTAGTGGGACTGTGACATTTCAGCGGACAGATCGGACACTTTAAACATTTTTTGGGACCATTGACATTTATACAGCGATCAGTGCTATAAAAACGCACTGATTACTGCTTAAATGGCACTGGCAGGGAAGGGGTTAACACTAGGGGGCGATCAAGGGGTTGCCTCATGTGTGTTTCTAACTGTGGGGGATGGGTCTGACTGGAGGAGGAGACAGATTGCTGTTCCTAATTACTAGGAACAGCAAATCTGTCTCTCCTCCCCTGTCAGAATGGGGATTTGTGTGTTTACATACACGGATCCCTGTCCTGGCTCTCGTGCCCGCGATCACGGGTGGCCGGCGGACATCGCGGCTGCCGGCCACGCACATTGGGTTCCCCGCTGCCTGCTATGGCTCTTAAAGGAGCCAACGTACCAGTACGGCGATTCGTAGGAACGAGCCGACCTGCTGCCCTTAAATAACAGTGGCTGGTCAGCAAGTGGTTAAATGAGCTGATTGAACTCACCTTGTGTAAACGTCATCTATTCTGGCAAGGTCCAGTTTTCTATTCAAAACCAGTAACTGGCCTCCAAAGACAGCTTTGCAATTTCCCTATGGTGACTGAGTTAAAGATTAGAAGAATGGAACAAATGCATGTTTTCACAGCAGGATGTCAAAGTTATGCTCTTGTGAAGAGTAAAGTGTCCACGGTTTGGAGTCACCCCTTTTGATCCCTTATGGGATTGGTAAGATACATGATTTTACCATTAGAAGATGTGTCCTTCTAGAAAGTACTCATTCACTGCATTGATAGAAGATGAAGCTTAAAGTGTTACAAAAGCCAGGACCCTGCATTCACTATATCTGGTCTCCCACAGTACACAGAACATGGAAATGCAATTATTTTAGTAAATATAAACTGCTAAATACCTTTTCTCATCAGCAGTATATAGCAGTCTTGTGACTTCTATCAGTGTCTGGTTAAAGCTTGTTTTTATTCTCCTCTGACTGTCCTATGAGGCTGCAGGACCCCTGACCCTCTGTCTGAACAGTGCTGATTGGCCCTGTGCTGATCACATGTACCCTCCCAGGAAAAAAAACTCTCTAGCAATATACACCAAACTGAGCATGTGCAGAGTGACTCCAAAGGCTCTGTCTTATCAGCAGATGGATAGGGGACAGTGGAAGAAGGGCAGGATCAGAGAAGACAAGATAAAACAGCCTTTGTACACAACATGTATGATTAACCCCTTAGGTTCCACAGTGAGTATAACAAGCATGCTTTACTGCATATACAGACTGATTTTACTCTTGTGGGTTTAGTAACACTTTAAATTCACAGCAAGGTTCTGTGATTTTGGATAGTCTTGCTTCCTGCCTCAAGATAAATGTATGAGTCTGAGAAGACTGAAGTGCAAGAGTCAGTTTCTACTGGAGGTTAGCCTCTGAAGTCCTGGAAGTCCAAGAAAAACTGGAAAGCCAACACATCATCCAGAAATCAGCTCCATGCTACCTGGTATTTTGAGGATTGTATCACCCATACATGTCTTAGGGTGCTTGTTTTCACCTCTTTCAAAATGGGTACAGCCTTGGTTGCTTGGGCCCTTAGGGCAAGCACTTAAGGCCATATTTAAAAGGTCGTCCATACTTCTGATCTCAGATCATGCTACAAGAATTCCTTCCTCCAGCGACAGGAGGATGATATTCCAATCCCAGCAGATGAGGTCTTAGGTTAGGTGTTTCGGCTGGTTGGAGCATAAAGAACAGGGTCATCGGATCCCTACATGGGTAATTATCATGGTTCAAAGAATGCCTTTCTCTGCTGCTGGAGAACATACCAGTGGTAAGGTGCTGAATTGTCCTGGTGTTACTCTCTTTACCTGTCAGCGCCTGCATGCCTGATAATTATCGGGACCATGATCTCTCCTGTTCTTTTATTGAGTGGCTCAATGGAGAAGGCACCCTTTCCAGAGGGGTTTTTCTTCAACAGCGGACATGCACCAAACTATTCATATCTCAAAAACACATAGTACAAAATCTTCTCAGTTGCCAGGTAGAGGCACAAAGTCCAGTTCTCCATCCGGCTCCGGGGAAGCTCAAGTTAGTGGCCTGGATTTTGAGAGATGACGGTTCGCGGATTTAGGTTGCTCTTCAAGAGTGGTAGGATACCCTCATGAGAGCACAGAAGAGCAGCATGAACAAAGTCTACAACAAAGTCTGGCTAAAATTCCAAGAATATGCTATGTCAGAAGCTATCTCCAGAGAAGTCTGAGTTTGTCATGTCCTCGGTTTTCTTCAAAGAGGTCTCGACATGAGCATGAGTGCAAGCATGCTCAAAGGGCACGTCTCTGCCAGCTCAGCCATTACGGGTTCTCAGTGGGCCTCTGATAGATTTATTCTTGATTGTTCAGTTGTTTGAGGCTATAGTAAAGCTAAGGCCTCCCAGAGTCCCCACGTTTCTACGCAACCTCACAATTGTACTCAACTACCTGTCTGCTCCAAAAATCCATGATGGAATTGTCGCTATGAAAAAAAGGCTGTTAAAGACGGCTTTCCTGGTAGAAGTAGCCTCAGCTAGGAGGGTTTCTAAATTGACGGCACTAGGATATAAATACATGCTTTCAGACAGAGTTGTTCTGCTCCCAATGCTGGATTCTGTTCCAAAGTGTCATCAAGATTTTAAATCCAGAAACCATGTTGCCTACTTTTCATCTGGAAGAAGCTAGTCCTTTGGATGTCAGAAAAATGCTGAAGACGTAAATATGCATTAACCACTTCAACCCCGGAAGATTTGGCTGCTCAATGACCAGGCCATTTTTTGCAATACGGCACTGCATCGCTTTAACTGACAATTGCGCGGTCATGCGACGCTGTACCCAAACAAAATTGACATCATTTTTTTCCCACAAATAGAACTTTCTTTTGGTGGTATTTGATCACCTCTGCGTGTTTTTTTTTTTTGTTTTTTTTGCGCTATAAACAAAAGAAGAGCGACAATTTTGAAAAAAGCACAATATCTTTTATTTTTTGCTATAATAAATATCCCACATTTTTTTTCAAAAAAACAAATTTTTTCCTAAGTTTAGGCCAATATGTATTCTTCTACATATTTTTGGTTAAAAAAATTGCAATAAGCGTATATTGATTGGTTTACGCAAAAGTTATAGCGTCTACAAAATAGGAGATAGATTTATGGCAATTTTTTATTATTATTTTTTTTACTAGTAATGGCAGTGATCTGCAATTTTTATCGGGACTGCGATATTGCAGCGGACAAATTGGACACTTTTGACACATTTTTGGGATCATTGACAATTATACAGCAAACAGTGATATAAAAATGCACTGATTACTGTATAAATGTCACTATCAGGGAAGGGGTTAACACTAGGGGGCGATCAAGGGGTTAACTGTGTTCCCTAGGTGTGTTCTAACTGTAGGGGGGTGGGACTGTCCAGGAGGAGAGAGAGATCAGTGTTCATACTTAGTATGAACACACGATCTGTCTCTACTCACCTGAAAGAACTGGGATTTGTGTGTTTACACACACAGATTCCGGTTCTCGCTCTGTCATGAGCGATCGCGGGTGCCCGACGGTCATCCCGCCCGCCGGGCACACGCTGCGCCCTCGCCCCTAGTGGCCAAAAGGTGAAGCGATGTAAGATAACGTTGTTTCGCCCAGCAGTGCCATTTTGCTGCAGTAAAACTGCGGCGGCTGGTCGGCAAGCAGATAACAAATAATTCCAACAAATTTCAGTCTAAATAATATAGAAAAGAAGTCCAGTTTGTAAAGTAATGAATGTAACTATAGATCTGTCATTTTTGACAACCTTTCTTTTGGCAAAACGGTAATCTCTTCAGGCAGAGGCCATAATTCACTTTTTTTTGTTTGTGCATCAGCCCATCCTGATTATCTAGTTCATTCTCAGTGGTAGGCTGACATGAAGCTGTCAGGAAATTAGAAAATGTAATATCAAATACTTACCACAAATTTCCTTTTCTGACTAGCTCCATGTCAGCACAAACTCCCACCCAGGTGCCAAAATCTAGCTATGTAACGCTCGCCTGGGAGACAGAGTCAAATTTATGAGTTAGGTCCTGTATGGGTGGGGCATGCCCAGTGATAGGCTGACAAGGACCTAGTCAGGAAAGAAAAATTGCAGCAAGTATTTAATATTCAATTTTACATTTTCTACACACATTTCACCTCCATAACATTTTCCCAAGTTCCATATTAACACCCCATAACAACACATTCACTCCCTACATTTATTAAAACTTCTATAATATTCTCTTCTATTCTATTCTCTTACTTAAGTATTTTTTATTTACTTATTTTTTTGGATTTTTCACTCATTTTCCCTTTTCTTTTTTTTCCATTCTTTTATTATTATTTATTTCAGGTACTTATATAGCGCTGTCAATTTACGCAACACTTTACATATATATTATACATTCACATCAGTCCCTACCCTCAAAGGGATTACAATCTAAGGTCCCTAACTCCCAGTCATACTAGGGCCAATCTTTAGACAGGATCTAATTAACCTAACAGCATGTCTTTGGAATCTGGGAGGAGGCCAGGGTGCCTGGAGGAAACCCACCTGGGCATGGGGGGAGCATGGAGGCTCCAGGCAGTTGGTGTCGTGGTTGGGATTCGAACCAACAAACCTTTTACTGCTAGGTGAAGGTGCTAACCAGTACACCGCTGCGGGTGGGGGGCTTATCGGAATCTGGAAGCCCCCTTTAACAAGGGGGCCCCCAGATCCTGCCCCTCCTTGTGAATGGGTAGTGGGTACATCGTACCCCTACTCATTCGCCAAAAAAAGCAGTGAAGTGTAAAAAAAACAATAGCTGGTTTTTGACAAGTCCTTTATTGTAAAAAAGCTCCAAGCCATATTCTTCCCTGAAGGAGTATGTAAAGGACAGTGGGGAAATGGTGCTACCCTATATGGCACAAGGTGTTTAAATGTGAAGTGATAAGGTTATAATTCTAACTTAGCATAAAATAAAATAAAAATAAAAATAAAATACCAGTGTACATATTCCTGAAAGAGTAAATATAAATCTATAAAAAGTGTACAGACCATCTATCACTGGGTATATGGATTGTGTTATAAAGTGAATAGGTGTTGTGGGTATATGTGAATGGGTAGAGATGCAACCCAACTAAATTGAGTTTTGAAAAGCACATCTACCCTCACCTGTCCACACCAAAGTCTAAAATAAAATATAAACCAATCCAATGACCAGAAATAACAATAATAATAAACCATAAAAACTATATATGCAGATTTCTCCACACCTTAATGCATGTGAACATCAATAATAAAAAACCACCCAACAGACCATGCATATAAAGTCCATGGTAATTAATTAATAGGTAAGTGTTCAATAATATGGTCCAGGTCCCTGGACAAAAAATGTGAACTTATTGTGAAAAAATGTTTACAATGAATGAAAAAATATATAAAAAATAAAGAGTGATCAAACAAAACGTGGTCTCAGATTCCAAACAAAAATTCCAGTGACTTCTGTGCAGGGCAGGTATGGTGACTTGGTGTGCCCCCAATGGGTCCCCACTCACCGAAAGTAGTTACCCCTGCAGGGGTAGTAAGCATAGCTTCTAGTCAGAGCATAGAACGTGTGTAGGAATATAGGCTCTACCTCTTGCTTCCAGATAGCAGAAAGGACTTTTCTGCCCTTATTACCTTGACCGTGCCGCTTGCTGCGGTGAAGGAATCTGAGGAACCCTGATTCGGAACACGCTTTGGAGGTCTATGGAATAAAGGAACGGGCTGACAAGCTGACGGAGGTGCAGAGGACCAACACGGCTATCCAAGGGGGAGATCTATGTATAGCTGCCCACTCTATGCTTACTACCCCTGCGGGGGTAACTACTTTAGGTGAGTGGGGACCCATTGGGGGAGCACCAAGTAACCATACCTGCCGTGCACAGAAGTCACTGGAATTTTTGTTTGGAATCTGAGACCACATTTTGTTTGATCACTCTTTATTTTTTATATATTTTTTCATTCATGGCAAACATTTTTTCACAATAAGTTCACATTTTTTGTCCAGGGACCTGGACCATATTATTGAACACTTACCTATTAATTAATTACCGTGGACTTTATATGCATGGTCTGTTGGGTGGTTTATAATATTAATGTTCACATGCATTAAGGTGTGGAGAAATCTGCATATATAGTGTTTATGGTTTATTATTATTGTTATTTCTGGTCATTGGATTGGTTTATATTTTATTTCAGGCTTTGGTGTGGACGGGTGAGGGTAGATGTGCTTTTCAAAACTCAATTTAGTTGGGTTGCATCTCTACCCATTCACATATACCCACAACACCTATTCACTTTATAACACAATCCATATACCCAGTGGTAGATGGTCTGTACACTTTTTATAGATTTATATTTACTCTTTCTCAGGAATATGTACACTGGTATTTTATTTTTATTTTATTTTATGCTAAGTTAGAATTATAACCTTATCACTTCACATTTAAACACCTTGTGCCATATAGGGTAGCGCCATTTCCTCACTTTCCTTTACATACTCCTATAGGTCCCCTTGGGAACCAATTAGGAGAGGCTGCAACTCTTTTCCTAAGCGCGGATTTTTATTACACCATCTTCTTCCCTGAGCCATCTCTCCCGCCATCATCTTCTCCTGCCACTGTCTCTCCCACCACCATCTTCTCCTGCCGCTGTCTTCTCCATCCGCCTGTCTTCTCCCCAAGCTGTCTCCCCTGCTGCTGTCTTCTTCTGCCACTCTTTTCCTTCTGCCAACTTCTCCCCAAGCCATCTCTCCTGCCGCCGTCTCTCCTGTCGCCGCCGTCTTCTCCCGCTGCTGTGTTCTTCTGCATCGCCGGTTACCCGCTAATAATAAGCCTATGTGCCGTCTCTTACATAGCAATGGGGTGTGGCCATCCAATGACGTCACACAGAGCCCGCCTCAGGCTATGTAAGAGACGCCACAGAGCGGGGGGGACACCACAGGTGAGGAAGACAGCCACAGAAGAGCAGCTTTTTTTTATTAGCAGGTAACCGGAAGAACCGCACGGAAGAACATAGCAGCGTGAGAAGACAGCGGCGGCGGAGAGACGGCTCGGGAAGAAGACAGCGGAAGGAGTAGACAGCGACAGGAGAAGATGGTGGCAGGAGATACAGCAGCAGGAGAGACGGCTCGGGGAGAAGATGGCTCGGAGCTATTTTACAATAAAGGACTTGTCAAAAACTGGCTATTACTGTTCACCCATTACCCATTCACATAGGGGGGCAGGATCTGGAGGCCCCCTTGTTAAAGGGGGTTCCAGATTCTGATAAGCCCCTCGCCCGCAGATCCCGACAACCACCGGCCAGGGTTGTCGGGAAGAGGCCCTTGTCCCCATCAACCCCAAAGCACCCTTCCCATGTTGAGGGCAAGTGGCCTGGTACGTTCAGGAGGGGGGCACTTGCTCGTTCCCTCCCCTTTCCTGGCCTGCCAGGCTGATTGCTCAGATAAGTGTCTGGTATGGATTTTTTTGGGGGGGGGACCATGTCAATTTTTTTTTATTTGGCATGGAGTTCCTCTTAAAATCCATACCAGACCCAAAGGGCCTGGTATGGATTTAGGGGGGATGCCAATTTTTATTTTAAATTTGGCATGGAGTTCCCCTTAAAATCCATACCCAAAGGGCCTGGTATGAATTTTGGGGGGCCCCGTCCTCGCCCCAAACCCCAAAAAAGTTCTGTTCTTAGGCCAAACAGCCACCACAAATGCTGGCCTTTAAATAACCTAACTAAGCTTGCTCACCTCCACCCACCTAGTAAAGGACACACCCACTAGTGTAATCGATTCTGTCTCTTGAGGTGAACTCAAGTGGTCACACCTGTTCATTAGCAATACACACTCTTTACAAATGAAAACGTGCATCATCATTGATACTTGGGCAGGGTAAAAGGGGAAATTACAACTTTGTGAGGGGTCCTTCACACAAATTGGTGACAAAGTGCATTCGTCATTCATCATAAGCATACAACATTAAAATATGTGTGCTGTATCACACCAGACGTACACATCCATATCTGGGCCAAAACACCTCAGTTCTAGATTTGGTGCAAACTGACACTTGCTTGATTTATAATGTCATTTCTTGGGGTTCTATTATGTAAAACCCATCAAAAATGTTAGCACTGGTGAAAAAGAAAGTTTAACACCACAACATATAAACCTCTAGCCAGCTAACAGGATTGGGAATTGAACCAAGAAACTCAGTGCTGCAAGGCTAAAACACTAGGCTGTGAGCCACCATTTCGTTCCATGTTTTTAGGCTGTATCTCTGTGGTGTTAAACTGTCCTAAGTCCCAGGAGTGCAGGCAGTTAATCAATGCAGATGTACTGTGGAAGGCCAGAGAGCCAGTGAACAACCGGTTTCTGGCATATGACATCTGTTTTGAAGGCTGAGTGTGGCTGATTACTGTCAGCATGCTAATGCCCCGTACACACGGTCGGATTTTCCAACGGAAAATGTGCGATCGGAGCGTGTTGTCGGAAATTCCATGTGTGGGCTCCATCGGACATTTTCCATCGGATTTTCCGACACACAAAGTTTGAGAGCAGGCTATAAAATTTTCCGACAACAAAATCCGATCGCGTCAATTCCGACCGTGTGTGGCCAATTCCGACGCACAAAGTGCCACGCATGCTCAGAGGAAATTCTGAGACGGAACATCTCAGTCTGGTAAAATTAGCGTTCGGAATGGATACAGCACTTTCGTCACACTGCAATGTTTTAAATTGTTTAATACAGCGCACTCTCTTCTTCTTTATAATGTGAGCAGAATGAAGTAGTTTTGCTGCTCATATTCACAAAACTTCTTTCTTTATTATTTATCGTGATTCCCTCAATATATTTTGATTTGTCACATCTGACCAAATTTCTTTTTTGTTGTTTTATTTTTGTTTTGTATTTTTTTCAAGGCTGATTATTTTTTTTTGTGTGTTTGTATTTTTTTCCAGGCTAATGTATTTTTATTTTTTGGGGGGGGTTTTACTCCATAATATTTTTGTGTGTGTTTTGTGTGTCAAGTTACCACAACACCATTATTATCTTGTATTATTTAATCTCAAGGAGGTTGCCTGGTGTTGGTGTCCCTTGTTAATTTCACATTGTATTTTTGAAATGTACCTGCTTCCTCACAAACAAACTGTCCTTTTTGAAGGAAAACACACATAGGCGAGTATAATTGAAACAAAAATTGCTTTATTAAGGGCTCAGAACCAAACAAAGAGGGAGGCAACGCTGGAGAAACAGCAGACATTGGTGAAGCCTTTGGCCCCCAGGACACACATCAATTCTTTTACTGCAAAATTGGTGGCCTGAGGAGTCCATATATAAGAGAGTGCAGTCTGGTCCAGAAGTCCCAGAGATCCTGAAAGCAGCAGATGACATCTGTGTCCCCAGGCTGTGGTCATACAAGAGACTGCATCTTTTGTTACATCAGACTGAACCCAGGTCATCACTCTCTGGTCTTCCTTCCACGCTTCCTTCCACGCTGTGGCTGTGGTGGTGTAGTTGTGGCAGGAGGAGGAGGATGTTCCAACTCAATCACGTCGGTATTGGGTGTGATTTCGCCACTCACCCCCTTAGTTAGGACTTTATAAAGAAGTTTCTCACACATGAGGCGTTGACCCTCCTGCATGCCCTTCAGTTTGGTGGCAGCCATGCAGGGAAAGGCCTCTTCAGGAGTGGGTAAGGCTCTGAGGGATGCAGAAGTCTCCTGAATGAGCCTGGGTGCTGAATCCTGCACGTGACTCCCCTTCCTGGGTCTTTTGTTTGGAAGGCGGAGGGGAGGAACCTGCGATTCGGTCAGGCTCCTACTGGGCCCAGGCTTCTCCTGGCTGCCACTTAGTCCCGCCTCCTCCTGGCTGCCACTAACCCCCGCCTCCTCCTGGCTGCCACATTCCACAGCCTCCTCCTCTGTGCCACATTCCAGAGCCTCGTCCTGGCTGAAGTCTTCCTGTGTATGAAAAAGGGACATAGTTTTAGTTTTTTCTTCATCAATCACACACAATTTTCATCTCATGACTGTTGCAAATTGAATGTTAACAAATATAACAGACTATCCTTCTGAGCCCAGCATTTTTCATTCTTGTCCCAATTATTTTTGCCCACTACTCTCTATTGATATGTAAAAAACTGTATTAAATCAGCAATTAGTGATCAATAATAACATCTAGTAAACATAATTTATTTATTGACCAAAAATCTGTAGAAGAATGCTATATCTGGCTCAAGCTGGGCTCCTCCACTTCTTCCTGGCTGGAAGTCCCAGGTTGGACATCGGAAGCCTCAGCTGGGGTGGAAGGAAGAGTGGAAGGAAGAGTGGAGAGGGATTCCCTGACTCCAGTCTGGTCTGACAGAAATCGCAGTCTCTCATAGTACCACAGCCTGGAGACATAAATGTCATCTGCTGCAGCTCCGGATCTCTGGGAATCCGTGACCTTCTTGCGCTCCCTAAGATATGTGCTCCTCAGGCCACCAATTTTGGCTTTTAAATAGGGGGTGTTTGCCGTTGGGACCACCGGCTTCACCAACTCCAGCAGTTTCCCCAGCGCTGTCTGCCTCTTTTGTTTATGATTATAATGTGGATGTTTCACCTGCCACAGACAGGGCAGCTCCCTGTACTTGTCTATGAACAGGGGGAGGAAGTTGTGGTCATTGAAGCCATCCATTTTACCTGCAAGACACAACACGAGACAAACCCTGTCAGGCAAAACTCTCCTAATCTTGTTACAATACAGGCCTCAATCTAGAAGCAGTATAGGCCCAAGTTTAGATCTTACTTTTGTTATCACGATCGGCGCCTCCGATACTCCTTCCTCCACTCACAGATCGTACGTACTACGCACGTGTGTTACGCTTTATACACACTGCGCATGCGTGTAACTCCGCCCGCCCCTGACGTTCTTTCTAGTCTATTCCTCGCCCCTTTTCGTTCGGCACAGTGGGGGAAGAGCACATGGCAGAGACACAACAGGTGCATGCTAATTACGCCAACGAGGAGGAGGAGGAGGAAAGCCCAGAGCCAGAAACGCCTGGATCCAGAAGGAGAAGATTTAAGGCATCGATTATGTCCTTTGGGGAGATGTTGGAGATGGTCCACATTCTGAAGAGGACCGACTATGACGGGAAGTATGAACCTTACCCCAACCCCAATGTCAGAAAGGCCAAGATCATGGCGAAAGTGGTCAAGAGTCTGCACCGGAATTTCGGGGTACGACGATCGAAAGATCAGCTCAGGAAGCGATGGTCAAACCTCAAATTAAGAGAGCATGAGCAGTACCGAAAGATCCGGAGAGTGCTGCAAAAAAGTAAGTAGTTGTCCTGTGTTCCTATTCTTTATGTTTATTACGTTCGTGCTGCTCCATGTGCTTTTCTTAACTGTTATCCAGTTTCAAAAGGCAACTTTCATGTTCATGGGCACATTATTCGTTCGTATAAAACATTGTTCGTTCGGCATAGAAAACACCATTGTTTTGGCCATATGCATTTGCCCACATTTTTTAGGGCCTACTTGTCTGAAACTAATTTGGTTGTGTAGATGTGTTTGTTACTAGAATGAAATGCAAACTAGATTCTGTGTAAGGAGAGGACACTCAGCAGCTGGTTACACATCTGGACTCTGTAGCACTAGTGTGGGACACAAGAACACCCTTTTTATTAGGGGGCCCACACAGGTGCTCCAGTGTATACTATAGGGGTGTCTCCATCTGTGAAGCTTGTACAAAACAGGTAAAGTATTGAAGCTTGACAAAGGACACTAAAAATTCTACATCTTTGAATATCTGTGTGCTAAGTATACCAATTTTTTTTTACATAGGGGAGAAAAGACTCGGAGGACACCCCTCATCCGAAGAGACCACTGACCCCCCCACCACTGAAAGAAGGGGAAAGCCACCCAAGACAAGCAGAGCAGGAGGAGGAAGACGTGGTGGAAATTGGCACCACAACAGGTAAGTGTCTGAGACCACAGGCTCAGGTAAGAGATGGATGCCGGCATATTTATAATACATGGTGTGTTTTTTGGTTTCTAACTTTTTAGGTGATCGTGATGTTGTGGATCCAGATCCTTTCACCTCGGAAAGTGCACAGATCCTGATCGGGGAGATCATGGGGTGTAATAGGGACTTGGAAAACATCAAGAAAAACATCAATGATGTTCTTCAAAAAATGAAGAACATCATTGATGTTTTAGGGAGAGTTTAAAACCCCTCCAAATCCCTTTGTTTTTTTGTGTGCTACAAATTTTTGATATTTTTTTACAAATTTGAGAAAAGCCAAATTTTGAAGAGGCACACAGTGTGTCAACATGTGCTGTCTGCCATCACGGGAGATCAATGGAAGCGTTTTGGGGGTGCAACCCCTTCCTCAATAATAAAGTAGCTGTGAGAAAGGGGTTGCACCCCCCAAACACGTCCCTTGATCCCCCGTGATGGCAGGTAGCACATGTTGACATTCGTAAATTTGTGTGCATCTTCAAAATTTGGCTTTTCCTGGGGTGACTTCACCCCATCTGAATGCAATATCAAACACAGTTTGTAAATACTCATGTCTGATATTGCCTTCAAGTTCTACCAAAAGTGAACTTTGTAAGTTCAAGATTTGTGTCTTTCTTGTTGGTTTTAAACATGCCTGTTTTATCTTAAATGGACATTTCTACTTTTTCTAATGTGACGACAAAAATTTTTATACAACAAACATGTTGGTTTGTTTTAAAAACCTTTTCTAAATGCACATGTGATTGTGCTGGTATTAAAATGATTGTTAATCAAGAATGTGTGGATTATTGTCTCAACGCTACACTTTTGTGGTGCTCTAATTGGTGTTTTCTGTGACAATGGGTGTTATTTCCTAAGGGCAAATCCACTTTGCCCTACAAATGCACTTGTAGTGCAAAGTGTCTTTGCCTTTAGTAAATAACACCCAACAGTGCTTTGTAAGGTTACACAATCACGCTATTTTCAGGACTCACCACATTTCTCTCAGGGTCAGCTAAAACAAACACATGCAGTAAATGCCACCAAAGATTTGAGTAGTTTTTTTTATTTGAAAAAGGTTTTAGACATTGTCTGGCATATTGAAAGCCCCCCTACCAGCAAAGAATTCAAGGTAATCTAGCCGGACATCATGGGCACTCAGGGGGGGCAAGCCAGGACGGCCACTTTCAAGCGCCGTCAGGGTTGGTTCATTTGGAATTCCAGCCTCAGGCCCAACTGAGCCAGCATAGTTGGCAGAATGTTGCGGTAAAAAGTTGTGTAGAACACAGCACGCCAGGATAATATTATTCAGTTTGTACTTCGCCATGTGTATGGGTGTAAGAAATAGGCGGAACTGGCTGGCGATGATTCCAAACGTGTTCTCCACCCACTCTTCTGGCCCTGGCCAGCTGGTAATTAAAAACCCTCTGGTCCGGGGTGAGGGTCCTCATCGGGAATGGCCGTATAAGATGGTCCCCCAGCGCAAACGCTTCATCAGCAACGAAGACGAATGGGAGTCCTTCCACATTGTCTTCTGGAGGTGGCAAGTCCAAGCTGCCATTCTGGAGACGCCTGTAGAACTCCGTCTGGACGATGACTCCACCATCGGACATCCAGCCATTCTTCCCCACATCCACATACAGGAATTCATAAGTAGCCGACACCACCGCCAACATCACAATACTATTGAACCCCTTATAATTATAATAGTATGACCCCGAGTTGGGTGGTGGGACGATGTGGACGTGTTTCCCATCAATTGCCCCTCCGCAGTAAGGAAAGTCCCACCGCTGGGCAAAGAGGCCACAATCTGCCATTCCTGTGGCGTGCACATAAACAGGGAAAGCAGATTAGACACAAACATTCTTGGCCAACATCAAGATAACATTTATTTGAGGGAGTTTTTAAAGACCAAAGTATAAGGTCCACCTATCAGATTCCCCCCCCCCCATCATGGGCCATTTCTAACATTATAGGGGGGGAGCTCTTGAACAGGTAACCCTCTCCACTTCATTGAAAGATGAATGCCTAAATAATGAGTATTACTTTGAACAGCCCCTCCTTAGTTACATTATTGGCAGCCCACTGGACAGGTAAGAAGTGTCATAATACAAAGATATAAATACACACTGTACACATTTGAGCACATTTGGACATTCTGCTATTACCTATCAAGATAATAATAGGATGCAAAAACTTTAAACAGTACCATTTGAAAGCATACAGGCAGGCCCTTGCACTACATGCTTTGGGGAATTCATCCATACATCTGAAGACAAAAGAGATGGGTATAGTGTGTATGGGTTTGGCAAAGTCAGCAGATAGATGATTGAGGATAGATAGAGACTTGGTATCAGCTGACTTAACAGTTGGGGGGAGGGAGGGTTAAAAATGATTTGGGGACACTCAAAAAAAAAAGCCTCTGGCACTCTGCCTGAATTTAAAGCACAAATCACATTTATAAACATTTTAGGGGGTATTTAGGGTAAAGCACTACTATGGAGCTGACAAAATACATTGTTAAGTGACTACATGAGGTGAATATAGAGGCAGGAGACCATGCTGGGGAGGTAAGTGAAGGCAAATATGTATGAAGGAGAAAAAAATAATTACATAAAAATCCAGCATGCATGAGGACAAAGGGAACATTCACAGCATATTACAATCATGGTAATTAGGGAAAGAGGAAAGAAATACAATACATTATCAAACATTATATACAATAAAATGTGATGTTAAAGGATAAAAATCTTACCTTAATATACTCCTTCTGCAGGACCTGGATGATGGCAGAACAGGTCTCTGGGATAATGATCCCCAGAGCCTGGGGGGAGATGCCTGTCCAGAACTTCAAGTCCTGCAGGCTTCTCCCCGTCGCCAAGTACCGCAGGGTGGTGATGAGCCTCTGCTCCGGAGTGATGGCTTGCCTCATGCAGGTATCCTGCCTACTAATATAAGGGGTCAGCAAAGCCAACAAACGGTGAAATACGGGGTCCGTCATCCGGAGAAAGTTCCTGAAATCATCAGGATTATTCTCACGGATCTCATGGAGCAAAGGCATATGACAGAACTGGTCACGCTGGAGCAACCAATTCTTGGTCCATGAACTCCTCCCCACCCTGTTCATGGACTGGACTTGTGTCAAGGTAAGGACCCCAACACCAAGCTCCCACACAACACAAACTCTACGAGGAGTACGTATACGCAACATGGCTAGAAAATGGTCGGCTGCTCAGAACAAAGTAACAGAACGCACTGAAAAACAGCAAGGCCTGTGAAGAGCGGCCTAAAAAACAGTATCGAATGAACAAGAACACAATGACAGAGTCACGCGTAGCTTGCTGCACGCACTGAAGAGCAGATACAAACCCACAAGCACAAACTGAACAGCAGAAAATGATCTGAAAACCACGAGCCTGAAAAAGCGTGAATCGTCTCTCACCAAACTTTTACTAACACGTGATTAGCAAAAGGAGCCCAAAGGGTGCCGCGCTTGGTTCTGAACTGGCCTTTTCTTGTCTCGTTGTACGTGGTGTACGTCACCGCGTTCTTGGCAATCGGAAATTCCGACAACTTTGTGTGACCATGTGTATGCAAAACAAGTTTGAGCCAACATCTGTCGGAAAAAATCCATGAATTTTGTTGTCGGAATGTCCGATCAATGTCCGATCAATGTCCGATCGTGTGTACAGGGCATAAGAGATAAACAGCTGTCAATTTGTGGGTTTTGGCTAGGTAAGAGGCTGTAATTAGTACTGGTGGGGAAATGTTAAGGCTGATTATAGTACTTACCCATTGAAAACATATGACACAATTTGCAATGGGGGTGGAACCCTCCTTCAGATAAATACTACATAAATACTAATTTAGTGGTAGAATTACATTAGTCAGGAGTTATTCTTCGTGATTTATTCTGTGATATTTGCTGGTTCTTGGTGTGTGAGTGTAGAAAAGTGATGTTACCCTCTGAATTTTAGGAATGCCATTTTTATTTCTGATGTTGGTACACATATCACATTTTTTGGGCTCAAATTATGATTATTTGAAAATAATAAAAAACACACAAAATTGAGACTCATTTTAACTTTGCATCAACAATGGTATGTGGTTTAAAAAGACACCTGTGGGAGTTTGGGTAAATATTTTTGTGAGTTGGAGAGCAACATATGAAAGTGACAGAGAAAAATATATTTTACCAAAACATCAAAACATTACACATTCTAGAATTCTTAAAAACAAAATAGATGAAAAAGAAGCAACATTGTTGCAAAGGCAATTTCTTTGAGAGAAAGATACATTTCATCTCAACATGAAAAGAATTTATTTGGGGAAGTTACAATTATACCATTAGAATCAATGGCTGAAACTTGCATTGGGCTACATAACTCTCATTTTCATTTCAAATGTTTTTATTATGTTTTCATAAGTATAAACAACAGATGTAAAGTAATATCATACGTGGAAATACAATATTTGAAGGAACATAAAATAATAATGAAGTTTCATTAGCAATAAACATTAAAGTAAGATATAAGGTAAAAATTATTAGCTGATACAATGTTACTTGTAACATATATGACTAAAATTAAGATACACTTATTTTAGTAATGAGTATGAAGAATAGAAATAATTCAGTAGAATATTGTACCTATGGTTTTGAGTAAAGAGCGAGATAGTCAAAATATGTATGGGATGGTAAATTAGGAGTGTTACAGGGCAATCAGGAGAAATAGGTACGTTTTCCAGGGCCAAGTTCCTGCAAATTGGCTTGGCATTATCTGGAAATATGAGTAATATTTCAGAATATCCCGTAAGACTCCTACTATAGTAAAATAACTAGTGTTAAAAGAAGAAGCTTAGTTAATGTCTTGATAAAGAGACATTGGGATGAGAAATGGGGTATGTCTCCAGAGGGGGTCAGTAGACTCGAGAAGTAAAAATGAATGAATTAAATCATATGATAGATTTTAGATCTTAAGCTCTTAAGTAAAGAGGTATCAAAGCCCGGTGGTAGGAAATGTTCAATCCATGGTTTCCACAGGGCTTCGAATTTAGATATATTATCGAGATAGAATGCTTGTTTTTTCATGAATTAAGGATTGGGTAACTCTTTGTTTGACTGATGATGTATTAAGCAAATCTGTCTTCCAGACTTTCGCTATGACTTGTTTTGCTGCTTTTGTTACAAAGAGCATGAGTTTAAATTGGCAGTTTGACAAGGCATGTGGTTTACTATTCAGGAGTGCAGTAGTTGCATCAGGCAGTAATATAACTTTGAACATTATGGAAAGAATATTAAATACTTCTGACCAAAAGGATCTGACAATATTACAATCCCACTAGATATGTGCCTGTGTCCCGAAATAGAGCAGCCTCAAAAGCAGTGGGAAGGATATTGTGGGGAGAATTTAGATATTCTGGCAGGGACTAAGTACCATCTTGTGAGTACCTTATAATTCGAGTGCCTCTATTTTCGGGGAGGCAGGCTTTGTTGTTTGCCATATTTGAGACCAATTTATGTCTTCAGATTGTAATTGAAGATCTGTTTCCCATTTGGTAGTGTAGGTTGGGGGAGTGGAGGTAATGTGTGATAGCAATTGGGTATATAAGTTGGAAATGAGACCACGTTTATATGGATCAGATTTACAAGCTTGTTCGAATATAGAGAAACTGGGTGATTTTGAATCAGAGGGTGCTTTGTTGTGTAAAAGGTTTTTAATTTGAAGATATCTTAAAGTTTCTGTATGTGGGAGATCATGGTTTTCATGAAGTTGGAGTTGGAAATGGATGATTATAGAAGATTTATAGAAATGATGTGCACAGGTAAAATCAGTTCTTGACCATGCAGATAATGAGTTTGGGGAGGACAAAGCTGGGTAGAATGAGGGATTAGGAAGGAAGGAGAGAAGAGTATTATGTCTAGGTTGTAGGCCAAATCGGGTTTTCAACCTACTCCAGATGGATAGGCTGTGTTTGGTAACAGGGTTCGTTACTGTTCGACGTTGTGTTGGATTTAGCCAAAGAAGATTTGCAATATATAGAGGGCCGCAGTCAACCGATTCTACCGCTACCCATAGTGGGATTTCTGTTTTAGCATGGTATTTTGAAAGTTGTGATAATTGGGCTGCATAATAATATTATGTAAAATCTTGAACACCCAAACCACCCTGAATTTTAGGAGCATATAGGCTTGTTTAGGTATTCAAGGTTTTGTCTTACCCCAGATAAAATGTAAGGTTTTACGTTGTATGATGCGTAAGAAGTGTGATGGTATAAATATAGGGAGTACCCAAAAAGATAAAGAAGTTTTGGAAGGATGGACAATGGCATGGTTGACCCATTGTTGAGAAGTTTATTAAGTTGTGAAAGCATAGGTGGTTAATTTGTTGCATAGAGCTCCAAAGGGTTAGCTGTAAAGTTAATTCCCAAATAGGACATAAATGTTGTAGACCAGGTAAATGGTAGAGAGTGAAGTAGTTGGGTTTGGATGGCGTGCATCAATGATATATTTAGAGCTTTGGATTTAGGAGGGTTTATTGAAAAACCTGATACTTGTTCGAATTTGGAAAGGACATTCAGAAGAGTTGGCGCTGAAATTATAGGTGAAGTAAGGAATATTAGGACATCATCTGCAAACAGACATAATTTATGGTGATAACCACCAAGTTCAAGTCCTTTTATATTTGGGTTGCATCGAATGAGTTGGGCCAGGGGTTCAATTGCCAATGCAAATAGGAGAGGGGAAAGGGGGCATCCCTGTCTGGTTCCTCTCTCAGCATTAATAGGATCAGATTTAAATCCTGAGTAGGAGATATATGCTTTCGGATGTTGATATAAGGCAGCTATCCATTTCAAGAAATGTGGTCCGAAACCCCATTGATTAAGAATGGAGTGTAGATAAGGCCATGATAATGAATCAAATTCCTTTCGTATATCCGAGAGGAAACAGACAGAGATATGGCGTGAACGAGCTGCGTGGGCCAGAAGTGCAGCTCGACTAATATTATCGCCTGCTCGTCTTGAGGGGATAAACCCTGTTTGATCTCTATGTACAGTGCCTTGCAAAAGTATTCACCCCCCTTGGCTTTTTACCTATTTTGTTACATTACAGCCTTTAGGTTTTTTTAATATGAAATATACGTGATGGATCAGAACACAAAAGTCTAAGTTGGTGAAGTAAAATTAGAAAAATATATACATAAAACAATTTTTCAGAAATAAAAAACTGATAATTGGCATGTGCGTATGTATTCACTCCCTTTGTTATGAAGCCCATTAAAAGCTCTGGTGCAACCAATTACCTTCAGAAGTCACATAATTAGTGAAATGATGTCCACCTGTGTGCAATCTAAGTGTCACATGATCTGTTATTACATATACACACCTTTTTGAAAGGCTCCAGAGGCTGCAACATCTAAGCAAGGGGCACCACTAACCAAACACTGCCATGAAGACCAAGGAACTCTCCAAACAAGTAAGGGACAATGTTGTTGAGAAGTACAAGTCAGGGTTAGGCTATAAAAAAATATCCAAATCTTTGATGATCCCTAGGAGCACCATCAAATCTATCATAACCAAATGGAAAGAACATGGCACAACAGCAAACCTGCCAAGAGACGGCCGAACACCAAAACTCACGGACCGGCCAAGGAGGGCATTAATCAGAGAGGCAGCACAGAGACCTAAGGTAACCCTGGAGGAGCTGCAGAGTTCCACAGCAGAGACTGGAGTATCTGTACATAGGACAACAATAAGCCATATGCTCTACAGAGTTGGGCTTTATGGCAGTGTCCAGAAGAAAGCCATTACTTTCAGCAAAAAACAAAATGGCATGTTTTGAGTTTGCGAAAAGGCATGTGGGAGACTCCCTAAATGTATGGAAGAAGGTGCTCTGGTCTGATGAGACCAAAATTGAACTTTTTGGCCATCCAAGAAAATGCTATGTCTGGCGCAAACCCAACACATCATATCACCCAAAGAACACCATCCCCACAGTAAAACATGATGGTGGCAGCATCATGCTGTGGGGATGTTTTTCAGCAGTCAGGACTGGGAAACTGGTCAGAGTTGAGGGAAATATGGATGGTGCTAAATACAGGGATATTCTTGAGCAAAACCTGTACCACTCTGTGTGTGATTTGAGGCTAGGACGAAGGTTCACCTTCAAACAGGACAATGACCCCAAACACACTGCTAAAGCAACACTTGAGTGGTTTAAGGGGAAACATGTAAATGTGTTGGAATGGCCTAGTCAAAGCCCAGACCTCAATCCAATAGAAAGTCTGTGGTCAGACTTAAAGATTGCTGTTCACAAGCGCAAACCATCCAATTTGAAGGAGCTGGAGCAGTTTTGCAAGGAGGATTGGGCAAAAATCCCAGTGGTAAGATGTGGTAAGCTCATAGAGATTTATCCAAAGCAACTTGGAGCTGTAATAGCCGCAAAAGGAGGCTCTACAAAGTATTGACTTTGGGGTGAATAGTTATGCACACAAACATGACTGTTTCTGTTATTTTGGCCTATTTGTTGTTTGCTTCACAATAAAAAAAAAATCTTCAAAGTTGTGGGCATGTTCTGTGAATTAAATTATGCAAATCCTCAACAATCCATGTTAGTTCCAGGTTGTGAGGCAACAAAACATGACAAATGCCAAGGGGGATGAATACTTTTGCAAGGCACTGTATAAGGGAGCCAATAATTGGGGTAAGTCTGGAGGAAAGTATTTTGGCCAATATTTTAAAATCGATGTTTAGGATTGATATCGGTCTATAATTAGACCAAGATGTGTTATCTGTATTGGGTTTTGGGATCATGGCTATAGAAGCTGTAAGTGATTCTGTACGAAAATGATTATTCTTTTAGAAGGGAGTAAAAGGCTATTACCATAAGGGGTGATAACAATGATGCAAATCTTTTGTAGTAAGTTGCTGAAAGGCCATCTATGCCTGGACGTTTATGTGATTTGAGTGATTTTATAAATTTTTGTATTTCCAAATCTGTGATAGGTTTATCAAGAGTATTTGGATGAAATGGGGAAAGGGAGAGGAGGTGGATTGAGGATAGGAGAAAGGTCAGTTGAGATTGGTTTAAGATGTTAGGGTCTTTGTACAATTCAGTTAGTTTTTTACGAAATTCTTTAAAAATTTTTAGTGGATTACTGGTGTAAGTACCTTTGTTAATTTTTAGACAAATAGGTTTAGGGGTATAGTTGGTCTTCCGCAAAGCCAAGGCTAGGAATGTATTTGGTTTATTAGCTTTCATATAAAAGGTGTCCTTGGATTTACAAAGTATTTTTTCAGTTGATTCCCTCAGAAAGAGGTCTAATTCTAGGCGTGCTTTGTTGTATATAACTTTGTTTAGCTGTGTAGGTTTGTTCTGAAAGTCTTCTGAAGCTTTATAAAATGTGTCTTCTAGTTTTTTTATGAAGTTGTAATTTTTCTTTATGGTAGAAAGATGTGTAGCTAATACAGACCCCTCTAATATAGGATTTTAGAGCTTTCCAACGTGTCAGGGGATCTGTATCAGTGGAATTGTTGGTGATGAGGTTATCTTTTATGGCCGTTTCCAATCTCTGTTGGAATAAAGAATTTGCAAGTAAACTATCATTAATATACCAAGTACGATGATTGGATCGTGGAACTAGAGATGAGAGAGTTGTCATGACAGCGTTATGATCCGACCATGCACATGGCATAATATGAGAGTTTATAATGAGTGCTGAAGTTGAAACCGTAACAAAAAGGTGGTCAATACGGGAATTTTTTTGTGGGGATGGGAATAGAGAGTGTATTGTCGTTTTGTAGGTTTATGTTCCCGCCAAGTGTCTAAAAGAGAGTATTGATGCAGGAGTCGTTGATATGAAGGTTTAGGAGTAGTGGTTGGGACTGGGGATTTGTCAAGGAATGGATATGTTATTTGGTTGGAATCACCACCAATTATAAGGGTACCTTGTTTATATGTTTCAACCACCGAGAGCAAATGTGAGAGAAATGCTAATGAATTCTTGTTAGGTGCATCGTAAGAAATGATCGTAACATCGTTATCCAATAGTATTCCTGATAGGATCAGGTATCTACCTTCGGGGTCTTTCAGTTCCTTTTTCATGGTAAATGGTGTTGTAAGGTGGAAAGCAATCAATACTTCCCTTTTTTTTGTTGTGGTGGAAGCAGTGAAAACTTGGGGATATCTGCAGCCGAAATATTTTAGTGTGGATTATTGTACAAAGTTAGTCTCTGGCAAACAAACTACATGAGCTGATAGTTTGGAAAAGAAGGCGAAAGCTTCAGTTCTTTTTGAAGGAGAGTTGAGACCTTGTACATTTAGTGTTAATATATTTAAGCAGGGTCGGATTTCCCACAAGGCCGCCAAGGCCAGGCCTCGGGGCGGCAGTGGTGCAGGGGCGGTGCCGATCCTGCGGCGACTTCTCGGCTTTCGCGCTGCCCGTTAAAGTCCATTACGGGCACCGGTGCCCATAAAATATATGGCCGCGAGCCGACCACGCAACTGCGTATGCACCGTTCCGAATCCGGCCGGGCTCGGGAAAGCTCATACGCGCTCGGCCAGGTGGCGCATGCACAGTAACATGATTGCACCGCCCGGTGACATTCTTTAAAAGATTGAGAGTCTAGACCACAGCGGCCGGCGACTGTGCAGTGCACTTGTCATAGGCGAAGCTGCGGAGGAGCCGAACAGCCGGTGACGGTGAGGACACTGAGGAGGAGGAGAGTGAAGCTGGGGGATATCCATAGTAAAAAAGGGGACAAAGAGAGAGAGAGGAGGATATTACTGGGAGCCCCGTGAGGCAGAAGTCATGCCATGCAGGGGACAGAGACTGATGTGCTCTGTCCACCATCCATCATATCACTTCTCCAGTCCACATCATTCATCAGTGTGCTGTGTCCTCCTGTGCCCCTTTCAGCTCTCCACAGGTCAGGGCAGCACTGTGCTGCCCTGACCTGTGGAGAGGTGAAAGGGGCACAGGAGGAGGACACAGCACACTGATGATGTGGAGAAGAAATATGATGGTGGACAGAGAAGCTACTGTGAGGGGGTGAGGAGGACACTATCATGTCCGCAGCCTCTGTCCACCTCCTGCGGTATGCCCGCAGCCTCTGTCCACCTCCTGTGGTATGTCCGCAGCCTCTGTCCACCTCCTGTGGTATGTCCGCAGCCTTTACTTGCCATTGACTCAGAACTTTTAAATACTTTGTCCTATGAAGATATTATCGATGAGTTTGCCAAAAGAAAAGTTAGAACTAAAAAATTGTAGGGAGTTTCTTACTGCTATAATCTTTAAAAGGCATTTTCTACATTACAGAGTATTTTCAGTCTGTACAAAGCCAGTTATTTTTAGTGTTCTTGTGTGTGGAGATATGTTTTTAATTGATCTATTGTAGCAGTTATCGATAAAGGACGAGAATGGTGGTGTTTGTGTGTGTGGGGGGGGCGGCATTGAAGGACCCGGCCTTGGGGCGCAAAGGGAGTAAATCCGGGCCTGTATTTAAGGAAGACATTATAGATTATTGATCTGCTGCTTAATATTATTCAATATTTACTTCACTGGAAAAAAGAATACTAATGGTGAATAGGAAAATTTGGCAAGGTAGGAGCAATAGAAGTGTATCAATGTAGATTGGATAATGTTTATTATCACTGAAGAAAAAATATATATTTAAGAGAAACTTCTAAAAAGGAAACAAGTTGTAAAAAGGAAAGGGCTCCCTTTTGGAGCGAATATCTAGTGGGTGGTGAATAAACACCAACCAGTGGATATGAAGCAGTCCAAGGAGTGCCAAATCTAAGTTGGGCACTTGAGAAATGAGTGGAGGTGCAGTGAGCTGTCTCCTGGACTGCGACAGCCAGTGTGTTTTTAAGTAAAATTGTTGAACAGAACGAGTCATAAGTATAATATTAGTTTAACATAATTGTAAAAAATGCATACTATAATGCAAGGTGGTAGAATTCAGGTTAAACTCAAAATATATTGAAGGAAAATTGAAACAGTTAAAATAACTTGAGGTAATTCTAATATTAGAATAAAAGTCCTATAATAGCACAAGTATAGAAAGCATGCCATTAAATCCTCACAGAAAGGGGTAAAAAAAAAAAATTTAGATTGTGTGAGGTAAAAGAAGTAGAATATGTATTGTCACAGACCTAGCCAGAACAGAGGCTGTTGGAGAGGACTGTATGCAAGCCTGTTGCCCACCGATTATGGGCCCTAGCATTTGGGGGAATGGTGCTCTCTGTGAGCTGTATGCCTGGGGACCCTGGGGTTGGTGTTACTTTGGATTCAGCTCCATGTCCCCCCAAAACACACAGACTCTGGAACCCGTTATATGCCATATTAGAATGATAAGACTGAATTATACTGTTGGGACACATCCTGTGAGGAGATGCTAATGTCATCATCTCCACTCACCTGTCTGATGTCACCTATAATGTGTTTAATGTAAATAAGTTTAGTCTAGGTTCTAAAGGTATTCAACTCATTGTTGTTTGTTCTAATTAACCCTGTGTTGATGTTTATGGTAATGTGTGTTAATTGAATGAGCTGATCACATTGTCCTCTATACAATGTAGGAGACGGGACGACTCCTATTGGAGTTCATGTTAATTAGGTTAATTAGGTTATGTTTGTATTGTTAATTGTAATTAGCTCCAGCTATTGTGTTTATATTCCTGTGTGAAGCTCGGTGACCACAAGTCTGGGCGAAAGGTCATGTCCCAGTCACCTAGGCTGTATAAAGGATGAGATAATTAGCTCATGTTAATTAGGTTACGTTTGTATTGTTAGAGTAATCTTCGCCTGTGTATATAAGACTGTATTCTGGTTCTGAATAAACAGTCCATGTTAGCAGTGAAGCAAGTGTCGCCTTGTTTTCTGCTCAGAGAGGTTGGAATATCTGATATCTGTATACAGACTGGGAGGAAGTGGTATATGACGGAAGCACTCAAGCGGAGTGTGGGACGTTCCGTGACATTGGTGGCAAGCAGTGGGAAAGCTTCCTGCAGTCTGGGACATCCAAACTTCCATCTGGATCCAAGGTCCAGATAGCAGGAGAGGAGAGGAGAGGTACAGATACCAGCCGCCATGGATGAGGAATTCAGAAGGAGGCTGCGAGAGATGCAGATACAGCACAGAGGACCAGTATCAGAGCAGGTCCTGCTGGGATGGTGTGATTCTATTCGCTGCAAACTCTGGAAGGAAGCGCTAGCCCGTGAGCAGCGACACCAGGGAAAAGTTCTCCCCTCCATCGAGGAAAGGTACTGGTCGCAGTACGGACTGCGGGTGCGGTTTTTGGGAGAAAAACCACACAAGAAGCAGACAGCTGAATTAAGCAGGCTGGTCTGGGCAGAGATAAAGCTGGATGAGAGCTACAGAGCCCTCCGGTGGCATGTATCCCAAGCATGTCCCTGGATAGCGGATGACAGCCCAACGGAAGGCTTAAGCTACGGCGGCTTGGGACTGTTGTTTGTGAAGCTGACAGGGGACCCTAACTTTGGGAGTGATTTGGAGTGGCGGGTGGACGAAATCATGGATTTCAGAGAAGGGCTACTGAACATTTCGGAAGTGCACTGGGCACAGGAAGATTTGGAGTTTCTGGCCTGTCAGGAATGGGAGCTAGAGATCGCCTACAGACGGCTGCTAGACATTGCTCAGTGCCAGGGCTGGGCTCCCTTTGCCTGGGACTATCAGGAAATACCAGCTGAAGATCTGGTAACTGAATAGAGGGTCCAAGACCTCTGTCCCACACTTTTACCAATTCCAGAGACTGGGGATTTAATAGATGTTCCTGTAGAGGAGGAACCACCTGGCAAACCCCCAGCAGAAGTGCTGGCAACCGGACAAAGGGTCCAAGACCTCTGCCCCACACCTGCAGCAATTGTGGAGGCTCAGGCTGAGAAGATGGCAATCACTTCCCAGCAGCAGATACAGGGGGAGAAGGGAGAGGAGGTGTGTGTTGTCCCTCCCCAACAGTTGGCCAGGGTGGAGGAAGTGGGCTTTCCTCCCCAGCAAAGATCCGTGTACCTGGGAGACAGTACCATCGACATGTCGTCCCAGCAGCCAGATGAGGGAATGGAAAAGGAAGCAGCCGGCTCACCTCCCCAATGGCAGCTACACAGTTTGGGAGTGGAGGAAGCCAGCCTCCTGCCCCAACAGTTAGCCGGAGCAGAGGATGCGGAGTCCCCAGCAGAAGTGCTGGCAACAGGGCAGAGTGCTACCAACCTCTGCCCAGCACCGGCAACAACTACAGAGTTCCAGGGAGGCAGGGCAGTCGGCCTCCCTCTCCAACAGTTAGCTGGAACAGATGGTGTGGGGTTTCCAGCAGAAGGGCTGGCAACAGGGCCGAGGACTGCTGGACTCTGCCCTCAACTAACAGAGGATGGATTTCCTGTGAAGGTGGATGGGACTTCAGTCTCCACCTGTATACTCCAGGGATGCTGGGCAGTGGGCCCAGATCCCCAACAGCATGACAGAGTGAGCCCAGACACCCTGTCCTCTCTCCAGCGGCAGAAAGGATTCCAGGGAGAAGGGCCAGTCCAGGCCTCTCCCCAGCAGCAGATATGTTCTCTGAGAGAGGCAGAGGTTGGCTGGGTGAGTAATGCTTTGTTTGGAACAATTTATTTGGGGTACTGTGTGGGTACAGGCATTAGAGGACTGGAGCTGTTTACTAACTTCGGAGTCAACCCGTCTGGGGTCTCCTCCTGTGTTAGTCTCCTGCCGAAAGGGGAGAAATGTCACAGACCTAGCCAGAACAGAGGCTGTTGGAGAGGACTGTATGCAAGCCTGTTGCCCACCGATTATGGGCCCTAGCATTTGGGGGAATGGTGCTCTCTGTGAGCTGTATGCCTGGGGACCCTGGGTTTGGTGTTACTTTGGATTCAGCTCCATGTCCCCCCAAAACACACAGACTCTGGAACCCGTTATATGCCATATTAGAATGATAAGACTGAATTATACTGTTGGGACACATCCTGTGAGGAGATGCTAATGTCATCATCTCCACTCACCTGTCTGATGTCACCTATAATGTGTTTAATGTAAATAAGTTTAGTCTAGGTTCTAAAGGTATTCAACTCATTGTTGTTTGTTCTAATTAACCCTGTGTTGATGTTTATGGTAATGTGTGTTAATTGAATGAGCTGATCACATTGTCCTCTATACAATGTAGGAGACGGGACGACTCCTATTGGAGTTCATGTTAATTAGGTTAATTAGGTTATGTTTGTAATGTTAATTGTAATTAGCTCCAGCTATTGTGTTTATATTCCTGTGTGAAGCTCGGTGACCACAAGTCTGGGCGAAAGGTCATGTCCCAGTCACCTAGGCTGTATAAAGGATGAGATAATTAGCTCATGTTAATTAGGTTACGTTTGTATTGTTAGAGTAATCTTCGCCTGTGTATATAAGACTGTATTCTGGTTCTGAATAAACAGTCCATGTTAGCAGTGAAGCAAGTGTCGCCTTGTTTTCTGCTCAGAGAGGTTGGAATATCTGATATCTGTATACAGACTGGGAGGAAGTGGTATATGACGGAAGCACTCAAGCGGAGTGTGGGACGTTCCGTGACATGTATAATATGCAAAACTGTGTCAATCAGTTAAAAAAAAGGGAGGGGGAATAAATGAGACTGAATTCTTAAATATCACCCATATGGTATATATATCAGTCTGCAATGTCATCTTCTTCAGGTGGTGGTGATGCAAAGCGACCTCTGAGTTGCTTGGAAGTCTTGAATATCTTGGGTCTGTAAGAGGGATGTTGAATTCATTCGTTGTTTGGGACCATCCGTTGTTGTGGAAGATGTTGAAAGGCGGAGATCTCTAAGTGTAGAAAGAAGAACATTTGTTGATTTACATATATAAGACGTTCCTTTATAAGTAAAGTGAAGGGAGAAAGGAAAACCCCAACGATAATTTATTCAGTGATATTGAAGTGGAGTTAGTGGAGATAGGTCTTGAAAGACTTGTTATTTATGACCCTGGAAAATGAAAGAAAGAGTTTCTTGCATCTTCCATAATTTGTTCTTTCGTGCGAAAATAATGAGATATAATTATATCTCTAGGGGGTCCATCTTCTTTACGTGCAGTTAAAGCTCTGTGTATTCGGTCTGTTTCCAATCTTTCTAATGGGATGGATGGAGCAAGTTCTTGAAAAAGTGTTGAAATAGTTGATTGTAGATCCTCTATTTCTTCAGGAATACCATGGATGCGTAGGTTCTATCGTCTAGCCATGTTCTCTTTCAGTCAAGTTTGAAGTATAGAATAATCTTCTTTAAGGGATTCTAATTCCTCTGTATGAACAGTGATAGTGATGTCAAACTCATCTACTCTCCACTCTAGTATAGATGTGCGTCTGCCTACCTCACGAATCTCCCGCGTTAGTTTAGTTTCAGTAATAGCATCTGAGGTATTCTGTAATGCTTTATGTAATACCCATTCAAATTAGGAAAGCAGGTCTGAGCCTATTTGGTTATTATGTAGAGTAATAGGAGACATATTTAAATCATATCAGTCTCCACATTGCGCTGAAGAGGGAGACCTGCTGCTGGGTACCAGTCTGTGAAGAGAGATGTGATGGCGCCGCCGCCATGTTAGAAGCTATTCTGGTCAGCTTTTCTTGAGGCTTTGTTGTTTTTCGCTTTGCTTTTCTCCCACTGTACGTCATCAAAATGTGCCCACGGGTTTCAGGGATTCATTCGGTGTTGTGGGGAGGTTATGGTCCAGTGTGACTCGAATAAAACAGCTGTCGGGTCCTGGTCAGTGCGGAGCTCTAAGCGGACATGTCCTGCTTAGCTGTCTTCGCGCATGCGCCCAAACTCTCATTTTCACTCCCAAAAAACGCTCTTTAACCTAGTGCTCATTTTGGTATTTACTATAACTCTTGGTGAAAAAGCCATGGGAGTTAAAATGAGAGTAGTTTGCAGGTCTGAGTATGCTCAGTTGTGCTGGCACCTAGTTGTAAAGAGACGGGGAATTTATCTCTTCTCAGACTTTTAAAGATATTTCCACGTAGAAATCACTTTTTCACACAGTTTAAAAGCAGATTATCTTTAAACAATATACTGCATATTTCAGTACCATTTAGGCAATTATACCATGCTCTAAACATTATTTCCATGTGCGATAGTCCTAACAAGAATAAGGGTTTGGGCACTATTTGTTTTCAGGGAGTTATAGAAAATAGTGTTTTGAGAGTATTCTTTGCACCAGCTCCACAGTGAATACTATTTTAGTGCTAATTAGCATGATTAGTGCTAATAAGCACGTGGCCCTATAGTAAATGACCCCCGTGTCTGTATATAAATTCAATGTCTATACATAGAAATGTTCTCATGTGGTCCACCGTTGTGAATGAAACAGCCAGTCTCTAGATGAGTATATGCCATGGGTTTGTACTCTGGTATCAATTACACCTTTACCACACCTCTTGGGTCCCACTCCCTTCACACTATACGCTCACCAGAACCTAGTATAATTACGCATTATCTTTTTAAACATCCAATAGATCTAACACTTAACAGGATACTCGTCGGGGCATTGCACGTCTAACAAAAAGACAAAACAACACTTCATAGCGTAATCCCGTATTACATTTATTAATAAAATCCATCCCCCGTTAAAAACACACTTACAAACATTGGGTAAATAAAAGCATTAATCACGAAATGTCAACATTTGGATCACTGCCTATTGTATATGTCTGCCTCTGACCACTCGCTGGTACCAGTGCACTTGTGGTGACTGTAGGCTCCAGCAGCGTGTTGATGTCACTATAGGTCGCCACATGGTGCCTCCTGACGCGTTTCATCATCACGACTTCGCCTGAGGGTGTGGCCATACGGCGCAGCGACCTGATATTTATAAGGTAACATTCAGAGCATTTAACCCTGAGTGTACTGAATTACCACAAGTCAACGCTGTTCTGGCTTACACACAGACCAGCACAAACTCGCACCCTCTCCACCTGCAGTACAACCAGTAATTTAAAAATTCAGTACAATATTCGGTACCGAACCCTAATTCTCTTTTACAATGTCAGTTAACATATTAAAGCATTTCATGTACAATAAAATATATGTAATATAAAAAAACTATATGCAATACAAAAAACTAGTCCTGTACACAGGATAATATAGAAATCAAACAAAACAAATACCTCAAGCATTAGTAATCGCTAATGAAGCAGTTTATATCGAACTCCACGTTCATTCCTTTAGGCATCATCATGTCGGTTAGATATATCCACTTAGTTTTGCATCTGGACAGTTCTCTGACTTTATTAGCTTACCCCAAAATTTCAAACCAGATGGACCTCTATTATGGTGTTGTTTAAGTGTAACGAAACACTATGGTCTTTAAATCCAATGCGGATATTATGTTTTCAGCAATTCATTTTTTTAGGGGTCTTTTTGTGCGACCAACATACATAAGGCCGCATGGGCATTCCAGATGTGTGGTGTTGCATTAATAAATTCCATTATTTCAAGATCTCTATTATTAGCCGTAGACCTAAATGTGTTTAAACCGCTAATTGTGGTATTCACTTGTTGACACGCTTTACACTGTCTACAGGCAAAGATGCCTGCCCTATCCCAGAACATTTGTGGTTTGGTAGGTGGATCAAGTACTTTTTCATCACTATATCCCCAGAAGAGGGGGCTTTTCTGTAAATGAAAGTGGGGTCCCTTGGAAGGATTTTTTTAAGACTTTGTCCATACACAGAACATTCCAATATTGTTTAAATATGGTTTCTACTTCCTTATATTGAGAATGGTATTTAGAAATGAACCCCCATTCCTGGTGGCCATTATTTGATTTCTCCCTATCTGCCAAACACGTGTCCTGTGATATATGACCCACCTGTACTATTCTATCTAATTGTTGAGCTCTATAGCCTTTTTGGATGAACATTTCTTTAATTACTTGTGAATGTAATTGAAAATCTGCGTTAGAGCCAGAGTGAAATCACAAAGCCTTATGGAAAAATGCTAGCACATAAAGAAGGCAGGATAAATACTTATTTTAAATATTGGGAAAGTTGGTTAAACATCCAGGATAACCTCTAGTGTTGAGCTTGATAATACTTACTACACTTGATTATTGAAACATACAGCGCATCTAAGGTGCTTTAGCGGTCACAGAGCTAAGGGATTTATGACTAGAGCTATAAACGTAAAGACGTACTATGGTTATGGTTATTGTTCAGATTTAGTACCAGCAATTTGTATTTCAGATAATACATACTAGGAAAGGTTAGAGCTAATATTACTTGGTTCCGAAACAAAAGTATTAACTATACTACATGATCTGTTTCAAATGACCGCCTTCTGGGTCGCTAACACAGTTCCTCAGAGAAAAACTGGCAAGCCTGCTCACAGAATGTTCCCAAATGGGGTGACAGGCTTCTCCCTCCAATGCCGAATACTCAAACGGTTTTATGAGGAACCATGACATTCCATATGTTCTCAACTGTTGATGTTATGAACCAAGAATACTCAATTTTACTTTTCTCTTTTTTTTATAGGCTCCATGTAAATCTGTATTTCTTTCTTTTCTGTACACCTACTTTGTATTCCACTACTCTGTATCTTGTATAACCTGAAAATTTTATAAAAAATTTCAAAGTTAAAAAAAAAAAAAAGAAAATCTGCGTTAGAGGAACAATTCCTCTTAATCCGCATGATCTGACCCTTGGGAATGTTGGATGATGTCCACTTTGTATGGGTAAGTAACTATTCTGATCGGTCGGTTTAAAATGTACTTTGGTAGTTATGCTTCTTGGGGGCACATGAGGGGCACCCCTAAATTCTCTAATTTGTACTGGCTATGCGCTTGTCTGCTGATCAAGTGTCATCATGTTCCAGCTCCTGGTTCCTAAGTGGTGATCTCCAGCCATCTGCTTCCTGCAAACCAGTGTTAATTTTAGCAGCAAGTTTTGATTTAGTTTTAGTCTTAGTCTTTTGACTAAAATGTCATTTTAGTTTTAGTCCCATTTTAGTCATCTGCAATTGCTTTAGCTTTTGTCGTATTTAGTCGACTAAAATCTCCAGTACATTTTAGTCGACTAAAATCATTTTAGTAGACTAAAACTCATTTTAGCCGTCTAAAATCGAATGGGTTTAGTTAAATTGTAATGCATTATTAAAACATTTCTCTACAATTTCCAAAGTCATTATATACTCCTGGATTGAAAAATGTAATATGTTATTATTTATGGTATTAAAGTTTGAACATGCACTACAGACACAGATTTAGTCATTGTATAACATCTTTATTTAAGTAAAACCAAGTTTTGTTACAAGAATGTTGCTTTTTTGACAAAAGTGTAACGTTAAAATAAATTAAAAAAAACAAAACAAAAACTCTTTGCGTGATGATGCCACCATGCAGTGCACATTTACATGAATTTTAACACTTAATGAAACTAAAGAGAACAAAGCAAATTTCAGCAGCTACAAGCACACAGCCCAGGCACTGTCACTGGCAGTCTGACACAGCATAATAAACCAATACTCGAGGGTAATGCTTATTTATACAATAAGAATCAGAATTCTAATTCTCAGATACATTTAAAGAAAAAGTGCACAGTCTAGAATAATGCCATTAGTGTGTGGATTATAACAGTCACCACTTTTTATCAACTCTTCTCTCTCTCAGCATTCACAATAACAATAGAGGTAAATATCACACTAAAAGACTACTGGGGGCAGGATCCCGATGTAAGGCTGCCCTTTTTGACAGTTACTGATCTATTTTTCTTTTTCATTAGTGTGATATTTACCTCTTTTGTCAAAGTTGTCAATGCTAAGAGAGAGGAGTTGATATAAAGTGGTGGTTGGTATAGTTCCACATACTAATGGCATTTTTAGCATTTTTCCTATGAATTTATATTGACAATTAAATCTGTTGCTGAAAATATTGATTCTTCCTATTGCAATAAACACAACCCACAAGTAGTAGGTATGCTTCTAATGTTAGAAATACCTGGAGAATAAAACACTTCTATTTGTTTCAATTCATTTTAAGGAAAGCACTTTGTGCCAACATGACCCTTGCTCTATTCCGCCAGCCTCTAAAGAGGTCATAATGGCGCACAGTGCTCTGGATGGTGGTCTGAGAGGCCTGTAATGCTGCACAGTGCTCTGGATGGTGGTCTGAGGGGAGGCCTGTATTGCACACAGTGCTCTGTGATAGTGATCTGACTCTGAAAGGCCTGTAATGCTGCACAGTGCTGGATGGTGGTATCAGGTCTGAGGGGAGGCCTGTAATGCACAGTGTTCTGGATGGCAGTGGTCAGAGGAAGCATGTAATGCACACACAGTGCTCTGGATGGACGGTGGTCTGAGGAGAGGCCTGTAATGCACAGTGCTCTGTATGCTGGTGGTCAGAGGAGGCACACATAGAACTCTGGATGGACAGGGATCTGAGGGGAGGCCTCAGGCCTGTAATTGTAATGTACACACCCACAGTGCTCTCTGCTCTGGACAGTCTTCATTGGGGGTGGGACTCTCATTGGGAGGCTTGTAATGCACAGTGCTGCTCTGGACAGTCATCTGTGGACTCGGAGGTCTGTAATGCTGGATGCACAGTGCTGCAACTGCTGCTAAGTGAAGCATGCTACAGACTCAACTGCCTTGCTTGCTGGAAGCGTAAGCAAGAGGAGCTCTGTCTGTGGAAACCATAAGTTCACAAGGGTAAACATCCCTGCCTCACATTTTTGTTTTGTTTCCATTCGTTAACGAAAACTGAATTGATTTTCGTGATAGTTGTTTCCATTCTTCAAAACTTTGAGGAAAATGTTTTTGGCGACTAAATTAACACTGCTACAAACACCAGCTGGCACTGCCTGTTACACCGGCCCTCATGCAACTCTGATCCTCATACCTCCTGTCATCACTACCAGGGGTGTTGGACAAGAGCTGCAAGAGAATCCCCCTCTCCACCTTGATCTCCATCAGGTATTTGACAACAATTCAGCGTCTCTTCTGGGGGTAGCGCTACACCTTTAGCAGTTTTTTATTATGACAAAGTCTCCTTAACAAATCACACACCTGAAACAAGTATGTTTGTCAGGAATTTTGATAACCAATGCAACCCCGTAGCTTGCACATAAAAAAAAAAAAAACAAGTTAACAACAGTAGCATCAATCTCAGTAAAGAAGCAAAGATAATAACTGCAACCATGTACCCTAAACATAAAAAAAGACACATTAGCAACAGCAGCTTCAATATTCCTATCCTGATTCCCATCTTATGGAATCTTTTATATACTATGAACCCATATTTGTCACACAGGAGACAGATATCTAAAATAAACAGAAAAAGAAAAAAATAATACATTTGCATTGGTACATTTCTGTGGTTAAATTTCAATTAAGCTCCCAAGTTGTTGGTTTACTGTATTTAATCCTGTGAACAGAACAAAATGAGTCACAAAGACTAATATCATAGTTTAAGACTTAAACCTCGAAGTAGCTGGATTATTAATCAGAATAGTATGTATTGATGGATTAATAAAAAAAAATACGAATCACTTTTTAATATTTCTTACTTTTTTTTATGCTTTAAAGCTTGCCTCTCGTAATCACCATGTACAGGAAACTGGTAGGAAATTAATGGATATTCTCTTTTATGTTAGGATCACTCTGCTAACTGTTCCATTATGCACATGATTAAACTTAATCTTTTGTAATATTTCATTTCTAAAAAAGAAAAGGAAGTATTACCTATATTAAAAGGTGTGTACCACTGTGCTCCCAAGGAATATATAAATTGATTCTTTATTCAGGGTACTCAGAGGCATTAGGTGATTATTGTGCAATTCTACTAAAAGAACAGGATCATGGGAATTGGGACCTAGGGCTACGAAATTACTCTATTTCCTGGGCAACAGATGACAAGCTGAGTGGAGACTGGCCATGTAGATAGCTATATCAATCAACAGGTGGGACCTGGCAATGTCTAAGGCCCAGTGCACCTTGTTTTGTTTTTTTCCTTCATCCCAGCAGGTTTAGAAAATAACCTGACAGATCGCCCTACCAACACAAGCTCCCCTTCTGTGCTGTTGTATTCTAACAGGGATACTCCCCACGCCCCCGCCAAAATACACTGATCAGTGCTTACAGCTATTGGCTGCAAGCGTTAATCGGATGCTGGTTTTTCAGCATTACCCTTTAACAAATGCTGGTCATTAGACCAGCTCCTGTCAAAGAGACTGCTGTATACACTGACCAAGATGATTTTCAAACAGCATGTACCCAGCTTAAAAAGGAAGTAAACCCTGCAGCTTATTGCTGTTTTTTCTAATATTTAAATGCTTTTAATCCTTGCCAAGCGACATATATAGAAAGTTGTCCAAAACAAGCTTTATATATACCTTTTTTAGCAGTTATATTCTTCTGTCTCTTCCGGGTATCATCCACGCCATTCTTCCTCCTGTATGCTGAAGCCGATGTGGACGTCAATTCCGCCCTTAGTTCGTATCCCTGTCGAAATCTTGCACATGCGCCACAGTGTCGTAACCAAGCCTTTATCACAAATCACAAGGGTGAAAACCAGGAAGGAGGGGATCATGCTGAAGCATCGCGAGGCTTCGCTTTGTGCTGTTCTGAGATAATGACATGGCAAGCAGAGCAAGCTGAAACGGCACACATTGGGTGCCGTTAAAGGAGAATGTATAAAGTTAGGTGCAGCGCTAAATAAAACAAACCAAATAAAACAAAAAAAAATCCAGGGATAAGATAAGGATAACAATATGACATAAAGTCCTTGGATCGATGATATAAGTATTCAAAAAGCAATAACAATGTCCAAACACTCCTGTGAGATTCCACCAGACAAGCGTGATATCATGCCAGTATGAGTGACTGATAGATGTGCCCTTCACCGATAAACTGAATGGCCTCTCACCTGATGACCAGGACCCTTTAATTACAGAAGGTCATATAGGCATTCCCATAAGGGTCATGTAAAATGATGGTCCAAACCGGCAGTAAGGAGCTCCGTCAGATATCATGTAGAAGGGGATCAGGATTTATCTCATAAGACATATAAAACAGAAGAGGGACAAAAAAAGTGCTCTCCGTCTGCCCAAATTTTATTAAAAAGATTTAAAATCACACTTACATAACAGGCACTTCACAAGGAGAAAACTAGTGCGCAAGCACAGGCGACGTCACAGCACCTAGAAGCATGATTTACATCGCAAAGGCAACTGTGAGTACACTTTCACAGGCACCGATTAGCTGCCTGTGCTATCTAGATTAGATTGAGCTAAAGTAGTAGAGAAGGGTTTACAACCACTTTAAAGTTTCCATTCCTGTGCAGGAACAAGAAAGAAACAAACCTCATATTTGTAGAACTTTAAGAGACAGATCAGCTTTGCTGCTGATCTGCGACACACATGTTTGTAGAACTACATGTAACAGATCAGCTGTGCTGCTGATCTGTGAAACATATGTTCATAGAACTATAAGTAACAGATCAGTTTTGCAGCTGATTTCTGATAATGCACCCCTCCTTGAGCTCCTCCCTTGAGAAGAAGCCCTACTGGCTTCCTGGGATACTGTTCTTCCTCAACTGAGGGGCAAGGAGATCAAAGTGGTATCCAAGGGGGACAGTAACAAACAGCAGAAAATGCCACAAATGAAGACATAAAGCAGAGCACTGGTAAGATTCTAACATTACCCCTGCTCTAAGTTGTTTTCTCTGGATGTTCCAACCACAACACAACTGATGGACCTGAGAGCCCCACAGTATCCAAACCCAGTACCTACCAGAATGGAAACACTGAGATCAACACTGTGACTGGGAAATAAGCTATCAGGCTTAATCGAGTCACCACGGCAATACTCAGGAACACCAAAGGGCATAGAGTGATGCTCAGAGGAGTTGGAAACTGCAGAACAATGTCCAGCAAAAAAAGAAGCAAAGCCCAGCAAGGTCAGAACTCACTGAGTGGAGCCCAACACAGTCACCAATAACAGAGCAATGCTCACTGGAGACCAAACCTAAACAGCCAAAGACACCAACATGTAAGTGTTTCCCAGAAAGGTCGGAAGCTGAGGGACTTCTTTAGATGCTCAGATAAAAATAAAAGGACCCACGGTAACCCTTAGGAACCCCTTAAAACCTAGCTACAGAGGAATTCTATTGTATTTGCACATACTAGGGTGTGGGCAACACCAGAGCTCACTTTAGCATGGGCAGTCTAAGGCCTTGCCTGAATGGAGAGGGCATGGAAGACCAGTCTCAAATTCAGACAAACTTATCCAAGAACTAAAAAAAACTATTACTACTACCCACATAGAAGGACCTGTTCCACATTCAAAAGATGCATTCCTACATACAGAGGAGGCCAACTCACAGAGGAAGCAGACTCAGACTTAGAAGAGGCAAACTCAAACTCAGAGGAGACAGACTCAGAGCAGGTGGATTCAGACTCAGAAGAGGCAGACTCAGACACAGACGGAAATTTGACATATACAAGAAAGATTTGTTTAAATTCACAAGAGACAAGCCCAAAGTCTGAGGAGCTGTCTCAGTCTCAAAAGAGGCTGATCTTTAAGTTGTCCAAAACGTTGTCATGTCAGCCGAGTAATTTGGTGCCAAATCGCAGTCTTGTATTTGCCGCGCATTCTCCCTCTCAGTGATCCCCGCACGCTATCACGCAACAGAGTCACGTACAGAGTGCGAATAACAAATCTGACACGCAGCATTCTAAGGAGAAGCAGTGTCACCAGGGAGGCACCAGATATCTACAGAAGCCAATCAAGCCCAGTGACACCATCAACAAATAGGGACAAGCACAACAGAGACCCACTCTAAGGGCCCTTTCACACAGACTTGTCTGTTTGGCAGACTGCGCTTGCTCAGCAGGGGATCGATCTGTTGATGCCCGCTGAGCAGGCGGAAGACAGGCCCGTCTCCACAGAGATGTACTTGACAGAGTCCCGCTCTCCTCTATGGGGAGTTCGGATGAAAGTGGACCGCATGTTACATAGTTAGTAAAGTTGAATAAAGACACCAGTCCATCCAGTTCAACCTGAGTGAGTGTGGGTGCATGTCTACAAAATGTTAATTTTTATCCGATCCCATCCGATCCGATCCGATCCACCAGATGGATGGAAAATAGGGTCACCATCCGTCTAGATTTGGCAGACCGGATCGGATAGCGGCGGATATCAGCGGACATGTCACCATTGACATCCGCTGCCCCATAGGGGTGGATGGAGCGTCCGATCAGGTCCGCCTTAAAAACTGACAGGCAGACCTGATCGGAAAGCCTGTGTGAAAGGGCCCTTATTGTATGGTACACAGCATAGGTTGGTCCATCCTTTCTCATGACCCCTGCTGGTCAATAAAAATACAGCATACTATTAAGAGGATTTAATGACAATTAAAGTGGAGTTCCAATGACATCTAGCAATTTTTTTTTAAATCCATCTATTATAAGCATACTATTATAATGTGACACACATTACTTTTCTATATTACGCTGCTATAGTTTGTATTTTATATAAAAAACAAACCTTATATTTCTTCTTCTTGTGCATTCCCATCTTACTTGTAGACAGGGAAAGCCCATAAGGATGATCTTCCGTGATATGGTGCTTCTGTATAACCAGCATGCGCCGCCTGATCTCGCACATGCGCATTATGCTCACATGGCAGCGGTGTAAAAGTCACTGGTTGCCATTACAACGGGCGAGCTCGACCCATTGTTATGGCAACCTAGCACTCGGCGCTGCCCACTGACTACTGGGAAAGGATGAAACAAATCTCCCAGGAGTACTAGCGAGCACAGGTACCGAGGGAAATTACCTCAAGTGCGCAGAGAGGAAGTGGCAGAATATAAGGGACCCCATAACAACAGCTGAAGGAGAGGGTAAAAAAAAAAAATCCAAATGTTGATGCTGATGGATAATGCTGTTGATTTCTTTCAAGTAAATTTTTTGGGTGGAACTCCGCTTTAAAGTATCTACTATTATAGTGGCAAGGCAGACAACAAAGGAGCGATCACAATCAATCCTTCCATAGAGGTGCAATTGATGATAGTTTACAATAGTTTTTTAACAGTGGTTAGCAATTAGCACAAAAAACATAAAAAATAATAATAAATAAAATAAAAAATTAAAAATTCCAAGAAGGAAAAAAAAAAAAAGCTGTTAACCAAAACATTTGATTTGATTGATCAATATGTCGATACAATTCTAATTGGTTTATAAGAAAGACTTAAAACTAACTGCATTATTAAGGCCTAGTAGTTTGGTTGCATCCAAACGGTGGATCTGTCTGGCTTCTTTTTGTAATATGAGGCGGTCCCAATCACCGCCTCTTATATCAGAATGGACTTTTTCAAGTGCAAAAAACTTGACAGAGCGTGGATTCCTATTATGTTTCCATGTTCCATGTCTGCAAATGGGGGATAAAACGTCTCTGGCCAGAATTTGGTCATAAATGCACTGCCAAAAATGGCGTTTGGTTTTGCCGGCATAATAACTGCCGCATTCGCACACCATAAGTTATACGATGCCCTTTGTTTGTCAGTTAACAAAATGTTTTGCCTGGTGGATCTCACCGTTTGGTAATGTATGTCTTATCCTAGGCCACACAAACTGGCAGTATGCACATCCACCACATTTGTGAGTGCTGGGATATTTGCATCTATCGTGTGTCCCCATTATATCAAAATGGCTGTGTACCACATGATCCCAAATTTAGTTATTTTTTCGGTATACTATCTCAGCCTGCTCTTTGATACATTCTGCTACTTGTGGATCCGCTTTCAACAAGTACCAGTATGTATTGACAATGTGTCTGATCTGATGTTGTCTAGTGTATCTTAGAATAAGTTTGGTCATATTGGAGTTGTTGGAATTTTGGCTCCTATTTGTTGAAAAATAAGGTTCTCCCTTTTATGTTCATTGGCTCCTTGGTATGCCTTCTTTAGGGTTCTCTTGCAGTACCCCCGAGTCTATAATCTAGTCCTCAGCGTGTTAGCTTGTTTCTGAAAGTCCTCTTGTGATGAGCAATTTCATTTAATACACAAATTTTGCCCATAGGGTATAGATTTAACCAAGTTGTGTGGGAGACCTGAGTTGCGTGGGATTAAGGAGAGGAGAAGAAACTGCCCAGAATAAGGAGACCCAGCAATCTTTGTCACATCCCAATTATAGATATATGTAGAAAGAATGCCCCAGGGATATTACAGACAAAGAAAGATAGTAGAGCAGGGTATACCAAAAAAGGAAGTATTGTAGTATAAAAGATCTATTGGTACAAAAATTAAACACAGTAATATATGTATACAAAAACACATAAAAACTATTACAGGAATAAGTGCTAAACAATAAAAAACAGCAGCTAATTTTTGGAACACACCACAGTTCCAGGCTGAGCGTTGAATCAATGCGGTGTGTAGACCAAGATTCCCAACATGTTTCGGAAAGCGGGAAAGGGGGAAAGGGCTTTTTTAAATTGATATGTATATATTTCCTTCTTCAGGGGTTATATATAAGCATGCTGTTCTATACCTATTAAGAAGAAAAAAAGGGGGTGTATCAATATTATAATCTATTGAGTAACATTTAGCATTTTCAACATTTGCATTGGCTGATTTATCATAACAGCATTATAGCATATATGATATAATAAATATGTTCTGTACTTACGACTCTGTATTCCTTTTGCAAACACTACAAGTCAGTAAGGTAGACAAAACCTCAGGTCTCAAACTTTGCTGGACTGCATTTTCAAGTCATGTTGAATGGATATGACTCTAAATTTTAAAAGAGTCAATCCCACCAAGCTGCACTATAGGCAAGGTTGGATGGGAGGTAGCCGCCTCAGAGCAGTGCACCAAATCTCACAGGGATTACCCCTCAAAAAGTGGAGAAACAGATATCTGGTAAGGGAAAAAAAATGAGAAAAGGGGTATATATGTATGTATTTATGAATAATATCATGAGCTTAGTAAGGTTTAAATGCTGCCTAAGTATGCAGCTTAGTAGAAAAGATAATAATTAAGCTCAAGAAAGATGGTAAAGAAGGGAAAAAGTTTGTAGTAAACATACTCCAATACCTGTGAAGTCGTTTTGTTAGTATGTACACACAGATCCCTGGCGTTTCCTGGTTGTGTAGCAACAACTGCTGACACTGCAGGTATAAATACGCCCAGAGATCCGGAAAGGAGCCAATCATAGGGGCCAATTTGATGTAAGGAGGAGGGAGGGAAGAAGCACCGTCTTGCGCGGTGATGTCGGCCGTTCACACGGCGGCTGACATGACAGTGGGCGGAATACATGGACAACATGCAGAATTTTTACTGAGCCTTACGTTATTGTCTGTACATTTGCATTCACTGTTATCAATATAATGGTGATGTCTGTAATAAAAAGACAGGCAATCACAATATAATTGTAGCAATATAGCATGTTAGATATGATTGTATACAAAAACAGACACTTAGAAACGCAATATACAGAGTGGGGTACAGAGCAACGTATAATGCCATATTATGAACATTTCACTGCCTGTTATATTAAAATTGGAATCATGGGAAAATAAAATTGGAAAAGAGGAAAGAAAGAAAGAGAAATATACAAGGATAGTATATACATATGGACATGGCATGGCTGAATGGAATCATTATTGGAGGATCTTCAAATCAATATGCAAATAGTCTATCAAGCAATCTACAAATCTCTATCGTAGGACCCAGAGGCAAAGCCCGGAAAAAAAGGATCAAGATTAAAGGCCTCGTTGAGGCCAGGAGGTGATGTTGCATTTAAATTTGATATCTACCTCAGTTCTTGTTGTAGGAGGAGCTTATTGGAGTCTCCTCCACGGGAAAGGTTCCTAATGTCTTGCATGCATATACAAGAAAAAGGTTTTCCCCTGGGTGGACTTTGAAGGGACTTGCTCATAAGCATTTAGATAATCAATATATGTGACAGAGTATAAAGAATAAACAAATTTTTTATTTCAAACAGAGTATATATTAAAAACATATTATAACATACATTCAACGGAGCATATTCACCTTCAATGGCTCCCACTACCTCCAGGTGCAGGGGGTGGCGATGGGGACATGTTGTGCCCCATCGTACGCCAACCTGTACCTGGGGGAGTCGGAGAAAACATTTCTTTCAGACGAAGCCTTTATTCAATATACCACCCATATCATGGGATGGTATCGTTACATAGACGACATTCTGATCATCTGGGATGGACCTATGGATGTGCTCGAGCAGTGTTTATCAAGAATGAACAAAAACGACTTTAACTTGACATTTACTATGTCGTCCGACAAACACCGGATAACATTCTTAGACATAGAGATTTACAAAAGTGAACAGGGCAAACTAGGAAGCAAACTATTCAGAAAAACCACCGCAGGAAACACAATCCTCCATGCTACTAGTTTTCATCCCCAACCCCTCATAAACTCAATACCTTATTCACAATACTTTAGAATCAAGCGCAATTGCACAGATAATGATACTGTCAGAGAATTCCCTTGGGCAGGTGCGCTGTTGGTGGGCATCGCGGCGCGTCGGCGCGCGTCGGCAGGCGCGCGCGCCCGGTGTTTGGCACCAACCTGCCTATTTAGGCCATCTGCACAGGGGGCTCGGTGCTGTCCGATCTTCAGCTTCCTGTGTTCCTGCTTCCTGCTTCCTGTTTCCTGTTTGGTTCCGATCTCCTGACCACCGGCCTGTCTCTGTTTCTCCTTGTTTGCTGCCTGCCACTGATCCCGGACCGTCCTGACTACGAATCTGCCTGCTCCTCTGTACTGCGTTGCCCGCCTGCTGCCGACCTCTGCCTGTGACCGACCAACCCGCTCCACTCCTGCTCTGCACCCACTGCCTGTGCTCCAGTTGACTGGTGATCTCCATAACCATCTTAACCGGGATCTTCCTGCAGCTACCCGCCAGGCTCTCATACCACTCTGTGCTCCCGTGCCTCCTGTCCATACTACCAGGGGCCGGTAACCAGATACGTAAGGGAGGCCTCCCCCTGCTACATCGGGCTCACCTGTCTGCTACGCACAAGTCTGACAGATACGTTTATAAGAGAAGCAGGCCTCTTACAGGATAGATTACTAGCAAGGGGCTACACCCATAAGACTTTAAAAAGAGCCTTTAAGAAAGTATCACAAAAACCTAGGGATACACTTTTCCAAGCTCAGAAACAGAAAGATGCAAACCAACTACGCATCATTACAATTTATAACCAACAACACTTTCAAGTTAAAAAAAATAATTCAAAAATATTGGCATATGTTAACTTTGGACCCATCCTTCAGCCATCTAGTACCAGAAAAACCACAATTCACATTTAGAAGAGTAACCTCTATTAGTGACAGAATCGTGAATAGTGAATTTAAAAATGAATCACTGAGAACACACTGTAAATACAAAGGTACCTTTGTCTGTGGATCATGCCGTTATTGTAGATATATGCTTACACAGAGGAACCCGACTCTTCCAAACGGGAAAAAATTCTACCCAAAACATTTTGCCAACTGCAGGACCACTGGAGTTGTTTATCTGCTCCAGTGTTCCTGCAGTTGCTTTTACGTAGGCAAAACCAAGCTAGGGTTTTGGAGAAGAGCCTACAGGCACATACTCTCCATGCAAACATGCGACCCTGATCTCCCTCTGGGTCGTCATGTTTTATTGGTACATGGAGGAATCTTTCCAAAGATCAAATTCTTGATATTGGATCGAATACATCCGAGTCCTAGGGGGGGCGATTGGAACAAAATCCTTCTCCAGAGAGAATTAAGATGGATTTACCTTTTAAAGGCTACATCACCCCCAGGCCTAAACGAAGCTGTCTGTTTCAAACCATTCCTCGAGGGCTTTTGCTCTGGGGGAATGGAGAAATAGGGTATTTTCCTCCCCCCTCCCCCCCCCCCCCAAAATTTCATAACTCTTCTTGAATGCTCTTACTGTAGCTGCATGTACCACACATAAGAGGATACTGATTTCTTCTCCTCTATATCTACTGTTATTAAATTCTTCATGTTGTACAGATATAGATTGAATGTAATGTATGCCATACACCCACTTGTATACATCTAAAGGTACCTCTTTGAAATTGAATTTTTATTATTCTATGATACACTGGATTGTAATAGTACATGCTATATGACATGCTAGGTCTGCAACAATATATACCTATAGAAGTATTCATTATATAAGCAACCAGTGTAGACCCTGTCACGCTTTTTTATACAGGATCCTGTCCTCTTCTGATTTTCAGATAGGGCAAACACATTAAATATTCAATTGAACTCTGGATTTGAAAAAATGCATAACACAATAATATCAGGTGTGAGATATGCTATAATAATCAGATTAAGACTCTGCAGACCAGGCATGCCATGCGCTATGTCTATATAGATGCATGATATCCAATATATATTTCTGTACAGTACGTTTTCCAATTATCGTAAAAATCATAACTAACCTATGATCCTGTGCACACTTGATTCTGTCAACTAATATTTTACTTATATATACTCTATATAGTATATTATATAATACGAAGTATTATAATAATATTATAATATAAGAATTATGCCCCAGTAGAAGGACGATGGTCCGAAACATGTCAGGTTGCTATATCCTAGAAATGCTCTGATACCACGCGATTTTACTTTGTTTCCTCCTTTTGTGATCACATTTTACCCATTGTATAGTGCCCCTGAGCACTTTTTAGCTTTTCAATAAAAGCTTTTTTAATGGATTCATGCCCTATGTGGAGATTTTTTTGTTCTTCCCTCCTTCCACCATGGGGACCTCGCTGAGCCTCAGTCTCTAACTGACGTTCCATCTGAGAGAGATACCGTGATTGGCTGTGGATCTACATATCACCAAACAGTGACTGCCGTCCCGGATGAGACTCCCCGCTAAGATTTCTTCAACCAGACATCCCTGGGGTCGTTGGATCTCACAAGCCCGTATGACACTCCACCGTACGGTGACTGTGTCCATCCCCTCTGGTAAGGGTATCTATTTCTATTGTTTGCTGTGTTGATTTGGATTTTTGGAAGATTGGGATGTAAGGTGTCTCCCCTACATACAGAGCTTGCTTCAGTTCCTATCCCATGCGTGGGTCTGATACCGTAGACACCCACGAACCTCCAGTTTCTGTGGACCTATATAGGATTCACTACACATTTATGGACTTTTTCTCCTTTATGTGTTTATTTGTTTTATTTCATCACATTTTTTACTTATTTGCCTAAAGTTTTGTAACTCAGCACTTATCACATAAGATGTTTAAGCACATTTTTTAGCACTGCATGTGTTTCATATCATTCGAAGTTACTCCAATGCTCTGATTCTGTTTTCTTTTTATTGGCAGTACTTTCCATTCCTCAATATAACAAAAGTATTACTGGTTATTGTATTATTAAGCACAGACCAAACAAACTTGTATGAGTTGTCCACTAACTGTATAACTGTAATGATTTGATATTATACACTTAAGTTGTCCACTAACTGTATAACTGTAATGATTTGATATTATACACTTAAGTTGTCCACTAACTGTATAACTGTAATGATTTGATATTATACACTTGTAACTAGTCCCGAAAATGTATATGCATATATTTATCCCATATGTTTGTCTTATATTTAATCTTTAACCTCCCACTATAGCTGTCTCCCTTGTCCCAATACAGGCTAATCATTGGACATGTCTCTTTGTTTTGAAAACATCAGATGTTCCCTCCCCCCTTGTCTCTCCCCGGTGCGATCAGTCAGAGCAGTTGCCCGGCACGGAAAGCCGCCCCGACACTCCATCTGGGCGGCATTAAGGAGGACAGTTGGGCGTTAACATCACCGCCCATGACCTCCATCTTGCTACTCCGGCGGACATGCGTGGTCCACCGGCGTAGCTCTCCGTGTCAGTGGGTTGGGTGTGCGTGACGCTGCCCCAATGTAAGTTTGCTCGCGCATGCGCGGTAGGGGCGGCGCTGCGCACACACATCTCAGGGGGCGTATATGAGGTTTCCCTCACTTAGAATTACACAGATCAGCTGAGCGCAATTATCAGCGCCAGCTGACTGTGAGTTCACTGCTATACAATGCCAGATCCTCTCATTCCCAGCTCAGGCATGACACAAGCTTGATGCTGGGATGCGTGGCTGGCACATTCAAAACCAGATACAAACAGGTAAATAACTTATCTTACAACATATAATACAATTTACTCAGTACTATCTAGATAACTATTCGTTGTATGTCTATTTATCTCTATATACCAATATGTGCTATAATTATTAACATCAAACTTCTAAAGCTTAGTAAAATACATACAACCTCTACCTTTGATATCTCTTCACAGCTGAGGCAGCAAACTAGAGTTTTTCTAGTTGCTTACCCACACGCTGTTATTAATAGTACTAATTAATTATACTTGAATGGAATACAATCTCCACATAATTTAACAATTTATGACTAACAATATTAAGTGTGTTGTATTACTTTAATGTCACACACAAATTTTATATTTAGATAATAGCCATACATTTTTCTTGTGAAGATACATATAAAATACAAATATATTGTATGATTGCGATGCAGATAGATTATATGATCAGGATAAACATATAGAAAATATAAAAATAAAATGTTTAGTGATCCTTCAGGATCCTATTAAAAAAATCTATATATGCAGCAATCATACAATGCCGCACACAAATTGCATATCTAGAAAGTAGCTATGAAATCTATAATGATGGCAAATAAACATGAAATATAAAAATAAAATGTGAAATGACCCTTTCAGGGTCCCACTAAAATTCATATATATGTAGTAGTTAAATTACTTAACATTTTACACATTATTTCACATTTTTTATACATTTTTTGATTTCTAGGGGTTCCCTCACTTCCAGCCTCAGTATACTGTTCTGGTCTGCACGCATCCGGGAGGGAGGGGGGTAGGTGAGACATCTTGCCCCATGCAATGGGACTATTGTTGAATAATTTTTCCTAATATCAACCACTACTGTTCCAATGCTAGCAACCTTACCAGCAATAACGCCCAATGCTTTCTCGATTTTGGAGTTTTAAAGTAACTCAATGAACCATATTATAAGTGAGTGATTTATTATTTAACCATATATTGGACAAATATATCCATATGTATATTTCATGGTAACCCACTCATTTTTACATATTATAATTATTCTAGATGAATTTGCTCTTTTCTGATATATCCCTGAAGAAGGACACACAAAAAACATTGTTTATTCCGAAACGCGTCGGATGTGAGAAAAAGAGCCCTCATCCAATCTATGTCTAATATCTATACTAAAAGTTACGAATTTTGTAATATGCTCTGTTGAATGTATGTTATAATATGTTTTTAATATATACTCTGTTTGAAAAATGTGTTTATTCTTTATACTCTGTCACATGTATTGATTATCTAAATGCTTATGAGCAAGTGCCTTCAAAGTCCACCCAGGGGAAAACCTTTTTCTTGTATATGAATGTTTGATTGGATGTGGCACTGCTAATTTTGACCTAGGGAAGCAAATCACCCCATAGTAACTAATGTCTTGCATGGATCTCCTCTCTTTGATCCCTAAAACTCACTTTTAACTAGAAGATCTCCCACGGAACCTTTCCATGTGGTTCGTGTACATATTGCAAATACATGGACTCCAAGATAGACATATATCTACCCAACGGAATGCGATTTATTCCAAAACATTTTTAAAACTGCCAAACCAATGGAGTGGTCTACCTCCTACTATGCAGTTGCAACTGCCTTTATGTGGGAAAGTCCACCCAAAAGTTATGGCAAATAATCTACCACCGTATTAGAGCTATGCAGACAAGCAACCCTGATGTGCCCCTTGGTAGACATGTTTTACAGACTCATGATGGCATTTGTCCAAAAATAACAGTCTTGGTTCTGGATCGGATACATCCCAGCTCCCGTGGACGAGACTTCAATAAGCTCCTCCTACAACGAGAACTGAGGTGGATATCAAATTTATATGCAACATCACCTCCTAGCCTCAAGAGGCCTTTAATCCTAAGCCTTTTTTGCCGGGCTTTGCCTCTGGGTCCTACGATAGAGATTTGTAGATTGCTTGATAGACTATATGCATATTGATTTGAAGATCCTCCAATAATGACTCCATTCAGCCGTGCCATGTCCATATGTATATATATATATATATATTTTTTTTTTTTTTTTCTCCCTCTCTCTCTCTCTCTCTCTCTCTCTCTCTCTCTTTCTTTCTCAATTTTATTTTCCCATGATTGCAATTTTAATATAACACAGACAGCGAAATGTTCATAATATGGCATTATGCATTGCTCTGTACCCCACTCTGTATATTGCGTTTCTAAGTGTCTGTTTTTGTATTCAATCATATCTAACATACTATACTGCTACAATTATATTGTGATCACCTGTCTTTTTATTACAGACATCACCATTATATGGATAACAGTGAATGCAAATGTACAGACGATAACTTAAGGCTCAGTAAAAATTCTGCTGAATTTTTTCTTATGTATATTACACTTTTCTGCAGATTTATGTGTTGCCGCCCCCTGTGGTCCATCGAGGCTCCCTGGCACACAGGAGCCCCTTATTGGTTGTTTAAGCACTTTGGGGCAGCTTCCTGTCTGGGTTGCATTGGCGAACGCATCTGTGGGGACAGTCGTTCTCCACGCCTGCACCCTGGAAATATGCATCTTGTCCAGGTATTCCGCCCACTGTCATGTCGGCGGCTGTGTGGACGCCCGACGTCACCGTGCAAGAAGCGGTGACCCCGGACGCCGCATCGGCCGGGGGATCCCCATTGGAGGACAGAAGAGTGGTGGAACTGAGACGCAGGTGATGGGGGGAGATTCCCTACTCCTTACATCAAATTGGCCCCTATTATTGGCTCCTTTGCGAATCTCTGGGCGTATTTATACCCGGCAGTGTCAGCAGTTGTTGCTGCACAACCAGGAAACGCCAGGGATCTGTGTGTACATACTAGCAAAACGACTTCACAGGTATTGGAGTATATTTATTACAAACTTTTTCCCTTCTTTACCATCTTTCTTAAGCTTAATTATTATCTTTTCTACTAAGCTGCATACTTAGGCAGCATTTAAACCTTACTAAGCTCATGATATTATTGGTAAATATATACATATACAGTGGGGCAAAAAAGTATTTAGTCAGCCACTAATTGTGCAAGTTCTCCCACTTAAAAAGATGAGAGAGGCCTGTAATTGTCATCATAGGTATACCTCAACTATGAGAGACAAAATGTGGAAACAAATCCAGACAATCACATTGTCTGACTTGGAAAGAATTTATTTGCAAATTATGGTGGAAAATAAGTATTTTGTCAATATCAAAAGTTCATCTCAATACTTTGTTATATATCCTTTGTTGGCAATGACAGAGGTCAAACGTTTTCTGTAAGTCTTCACAAGGTTGTCACACACTGTTGCTGTTATGTTGGCCCATTCCTCCATGCAAATCTCCTCTAGAGCAGTGATGTTTTGGGGCTGTCACTGGGCAACACGGACTTTCAACTCCCTCCAAACGTTTTCTATGGGGTTGAGATCTGGAGACTGGCTAGGCCACTCCAGGACCTTGAAATGCTTCTTACGAAGCCACTCCTTCGTTGCCCGGGCGGTGTCTTTAGGATCATTGTCATGCTGAAAGACCCAGCCACGTTTCATCTTCAATGCCCTTGCTGATGGGAGGAGGTTTGCACTCAAAATCTCACGATACATGGCCCCATTCATTCTTTCATGTACACGGATCAGTCGTCCTGTTCCCTTTGCACAGAAACAGCCCCAAAGCATGATGTTGCCACCCCCATGCTTCATAGTAGGTATGGTGTTCTTTGGTTGCAACTCAGCATTCTCTCTCCTCCAAACACGATGTGTTGTGTTTCTACCAAACAGTCCTACTTTGGTTTTATCTGACCATATGACATACTCCCAATCCTCTTCTGGATCACCCAGGTGGCATTAATACAGGTAATCAGTGGAGGACAGAGGAGCCTCTTAAAGAAGAAGATACAGGTCTGTGAGAGCCAGAAATCTTGCTTGTTTGTAGGTGACCAAATACTTATTTTCTACCATAATCTGCAAATCAATTCTTTCAAAAATTAGACAATATGATTGTCTGGATTTGTTTCCACATTTTGTCTCTCATAGTTGAGGTATATCTATGATGGCAATTACAGGCCTCTCTCATCTTTTTAAGTGGGAGAACTTGCACAATTGGTGGCTGACTAAATACTTTTTTGCTCCACTGTATATACCCCTTTTCTCATTTTTTTCCCTTACCAAATATCTGTTCCTCTGCTTTTTGAGGGTTAATCCCTATGAGATTTGGTGCACTGCTCTGAGGCGGCTACCTGATATGCTCCGATCCAACCTTGCCTATAGTGCAGCTTGGTGGGATTGATTCTTTTAAAATTTAGAGTCATATCCATTCAATATAACTAGAAAATGCAGTCCAGCAGAGTTTGAGACCTGACGTTTCGTCTACCTTACTGACTTGTAGTGTTTTGCAAAAGGAATACAGAGTCGTAAGTACAGAACATATTTATTTATTATATCTACCATATATGCTATAATGCTGTTATGATTAACCAGCCAATGCAAATGTTGAAAATGCTAAATGTTCCTCAATAGATTATAATATTGATACACCCCTTTTTTTTCTTCTTAATAGAAATAGAACAGCATGCTTATATATAACCCCTGAAGAAGGAAACATATACGTATCAATTTAAAAAAAAACCTCTCCCCCTTTCCCGCTTTCCGAAACATGTTGGGAATCTTGGTCTACACACCGCATTGATTCAACGCTCAGCCTGGAACCGTGGTGTGTTCCAAAAATTAGCTGCTGTATTTATTGTTTAGCACTTATTCCTGTAATTGTTTTTAGGTGTTTTTGTATACATATATTACTGTGTTTAATTTTTGTACCAATAGATCTTTTATACTACAATACTTCCTTTTTATCCTCTTTTTTATCATGTAATACACGTGCATGAGGAAAAAGCCTGGCAATATACATAAAGTATATTGTTTTTTTTCTGAGTGGTTTCTCTGTGGCTTGTATTTGAGGTGTGTAGAAGTACAAGAGGAAAAAAAAGTCACCTTTGTCCTAACAGCTTAGATTTTCTATGCTCTTTTTCCTATTAAAAAGCCTTATTCACTAAAATGAAGATCTAGCTGACATTAATATATTTCAATTGTTATAACATGTAGCTGTTTTAACAATTGCATAAAAGCATGAATTGACAGTCCCATGTTTTGCAACGTTGCCAGCCAAGTTAGTGAGCTCTATGTACTAGAGTCACTATCTCATTTTTGCCAGGATACTGAGAAGTGAGACATGTGGCATGGCCATCCACAACCGCTCATTTATACCTGTAAGCACGTAACCACTCGGATGTGTGTAGTTACCAGTGTTCAGCCATAGCCTCTCCTATTTGTATTGTGCTGTCTGCAAACACATGTCACTCTTAGACCCCTTTCACACTGAGGTGCTTTTCAGGCGTTTTTTGTCAGTGGCGGTGCATTCATAAGGGCGCATGGGCGGCGCCCCCTCTCTCCAGCCATCCCTTCTATGACCAACTGATAGATTCATGCATAGCATGAATCTATCCATGGCCGCCGCTGCCACCCCCTATTCAGGCGCCCGGCCCCTTTTTGGGCGCCTGAATTAAAGTGGCGGGGGTGTTTTTGAAGTGCCTGATTAGAGCCATAGGCTCTAAATGGCATCAAAAAAGGTGACCCGTGAGCACCATGCTTAGCGCTTGCAGTTCACCCAGGTGTGTTAGAACAGGGAATGAATATTCGCTTTCCTAACACTGAACCGCCTCTCCACCACTCAGGTGCTCAGGTCTGCTACCCATCACCCGATTGGCTGAAACATCAGGCGCTGTGATTGGACGGGAAGAGACGCATGGAGGACACTGCTCGCCGCCATCACCCGCTGCCCCACCGAGACAGGTTAAGTGCCTACCAGATGGCGGGGGGGTGTCACAGTGGCGGCATTCAATGGCACAGTGGCAGCATTTGATGGCACAGTGGCAGCACTGGATGGGCACAGTGGCAACATTGGATGGGCACTGTGGCAGCATTGGATGGGCACAGTGGCAGTGTTTGATGGCACAGTGGCGGCATTTGATGGGCACGGTAGCAGCATTTGATGGGCACAGTGGTGGCATTTGATGACACAGTGGCAACGTATGATGGCACAGTGGCAACATTTGATGGCACAGTGGCAGCGTTTGATGGGCACAGTGGCAGCATTTGATGGGCACAGTGGCAGCATTTGATGGGCACAGTGGCAGCATTTGATGACACAGTGGCAGCGTTTGATGGCACAGTGGCAGCGTTTGATAGCACAGTGGCTGCATTTGATGGGCACAGTGGCAGGGATTGACGGCACAGTGGCTGCGTTTGATGGCACAGTGGCTGCGTTTGATGGCCACAGTGGCTGCAATTGATGGGCACATTGGGGCTGCAATTGATATTTTTTTTCAGAATTTTTCAGTTTGCGCCCCCCAAAAATTTTGAGCAGCAGCCACCACTGGGTTTTAGCACTAAAAATAGCCCCTCCCTTGCCTCCCAGAGTGCTTTTACACTGGGGCGGTGCGCTTGCAGGATGAGAACAAAAGTCCTGCAAGCAGCATCTTTGGGGCGGTTTGAGAGCGGTGTATATACCGCTCCCGAAACGCCCTGCCTATTGAAATGAATAGGCAGCGCTGCCGAAGCGCCTGCAAAGCACTTCGGCAGTGCTGCAATATGGGCACTTTTAACCCTTTTTTGCGGCCGCTAGCAGGGGTTAAAAGTGTGAATAAGCCCCAACAAACACAGTCTGAATGACACTGGTTTATAGGGTAGCAGAGCCCCCCCCCCCCCCCCCCCACTGATTATTCTGAAATACATCTACTCCAGCAACAATATCTGTTTGTTACCATCAGACTAACAGGGGGTTCACAGGTTCATTTTAGAAAGACGTAGCATTATTCTGGAATAAATAATTACCCATAGAAAAGAATTTAGACTTTAAAAACCTACTAAATACCATCATAAATACCATACCATAAATCCCTGTCAATATAAACCTTTTAGGATTTTAGAGCATTATTGGCTAGCTAAAGAAACAGAACAGTAGTAGCTGTTTCCTTTTGTTTCACTTTACCTTATTTAAACCAATACATATAAATCTTCTGCGGTCACCCTATATTTTAACCCCTATCTCAGCCGCCAGCACTATAATAAGAACAGGATAAAATAACTAATTAAAATGTATATATAACATGCAATAGAAAGTCCTTAAAGTAGACACCAGTCCTACAAGTTCAACCAATTAAAAAAGAGACACACAAATAGAAAACCTCCATATATGTTATCCTTTACCCACAGTTGATCCAGAGGAAAACTAACAATAAAGCATGGTTCAATTTGCTCCAGTAGGGGGAAAAATCCTACCCGTTCCCCCAGGAGGCAATCAGATATTCTCTGGATCAACTGTGTGTATATTATAGCTGCTCCAGGTGTGTCGGTACTGTCAGACTCCTTTTCCAGTGTAGCACAAGTAAAAGCCCAGTTCTGGATGAATGGCGCCATCATCAGATGTACCTACGCCAATTTTTTGTAAATTGTTTACTTGTTTTTCAACCTTTCAGTACTTGGACATTAATAGGTGCTGCTCTGAGGCTGGTAACAACTTCATATTGGTTCTGCCAAATGTGTATGTTTTGGTCCACTTGGTTTGACCTCAGTGGTGCACGCAGGTCCTCTGGTGACTTTGAAAACAGTGTTCTCTTTACTCTGAAGAAGCAGTGTCTACTGCAAAACATGTAGAGAGATATGAGCTGTCCATGTGTTCCTCATCTGTATTTTCAGTACATCTATTGATGCTATAGTTGTTGGCAGCTGTTAGGAGTCCATATATGTTATATATATCTGCTTTTTTGTAATGATTAAAAACAACCTATGTTTTTAATTGTTGTAACATTTGTGTAGTCCTTGACAGTACCAACAAAATCCATAATTTTCCCCTGTGTTTCTTTGTTTGATTCTGACCTCTCCAACCGACATGGCAAGCAGCTACTGACAAGTCTCAGTGAGAGATCAGGAAAAGCCTTCATTACACCCCTGGGACTGTTTGAATTTAACTGCATGCCCTTTGGGCTAAGTAATTTCCCCAGCACGTATGTATGTAAACGCTACACTATGGGAGGTCATTGTGTTTTGCCCTAACATACAAGACACAAGCGGCAAACGGAGCCTTAAAGGGACCACTACCCCACAAATAAAGGAAATCCTGGGACTTAACCAGGACTGCACTAACATCGATGGAGAATGATTCATAGTAATCAAAAAGGTGTTTTTGATTATTCACTAAGTTGAGAGCACTTAGATGTAACAAGGAGTGAGAAGCGCACCGTGCATTCATAATTTGTCACACAAGAATGATAATATGGAAGCAAGTGGATTATCACATCTATTCACCATTGCATTTATGAACTATTATGCACATTTATGTATAGTGCACTCTTGGAATATGGACTAAAGGAGGAGTTATGCACTTATTGTGATGTCATTTTGATCAGTTTACTATTTAGTATTGTTTATTGATTGTAGTGTTTTATTTTAGTTTTTATCTACATAAGTTGCGCAACACCAGTTATAATTATTCTTAATTCCCCCAGCACATTTCGGCACTTAAAGGGGTTGTAAAGGCAGAAGGTTTTTCTATCTTAATGCATTCTATGCATTAAGATAAAAAGCCTTCTGTGTGCAGCAGCCCCCAGCCCCCCTAATACTTACCTAAGCCCATCTCTATCCAGCGATGCCCAAGAGTCCCTCGGCTGTCCGGGAATCTCCCTCCTGATTGGCTAAGACACAGCAGTAGCGCAAATTGGCTCCCGCTGCTGTCAATCAAACTCAGCCAATCAGGAGAGAGAGGGGGAGGGTCAGGGCTGCAGCTCTATGTCTGAATGGATACATGGAGCTGCAGCTCGGCTCGGGTGCCCCCATAGCAAGCTGTTTGCTGTGGGGGCACTCAATAGGAGGGAGAAGCCAGAAGCTCCAGCAAGGGACCTAAGAAGAGGAGGATCCATGCTGATCTGTGCAAAACCATTCGCCCGAGAGCAGGTAAGTATAACATGTTTGTTATTTTAATAGAGAAAACAATAGACTTTACAATCACTTTAATGGAGAGATGCCTGGGGGACTTCAACTTTGAGACTGTACTAATCTACTTGGACAATATCATAATTTTCTCCAAATCCTTTGAGAACCATGTTAAGCACCTGGACCAGGTGTTGGTGAAGAATACCAAAAATGAAAGAGGCAGTAAAACTGGAGCCTAATTGAGAGCGTACCTTTTTATCCAAACTTGAACCTCGGGTCTACCACCGACTGAGCGACCACCTTGCTGAGAATAGCCTTCTTGATCCCCCTCAGTCTGGATTTTGTCCTCAACACTCCACAGAAACTGCTCTCCTAAAACTAACAAACGATCTACTAACGGCCAAATCCAATGGATATTATTCTGTACTCCTACTACTGGACCTTTCTGCTGCCTTTGATACCACCCCGCCTCAAAAAACTCCATGCCTTTGGTCTCCATGACTGTACTCTTCACTGGTTCTCTTCCTACTTATCCAACCGCTCCTTTAGCATAACTTACAATTCTGCTGTGATCAAGGCCCTCTGATTCCTCCTGGAATTAATTGTATTGTAAGTGTACTATCTGCCCACATATTGTAAAGCACTGCACAAACTGTTGGCGCTATATAAATCCTGTATAATAATAATAATAATCCTTATCGGGTTGAACAACAGCCCTTTCCTCCAACTCTAGTATATGACGTAGTCTCAGATGGACCCAGCCCCATCAAGAGGCGTCTCCAAATTCAGAATATCATCAAAAGAAATTGGAATATTTTTAAACACGACCCTGTGTTGGGTAAAATACTCCCTGATCATCCTAACATTGTATTTCGAAAACCCTGCGACCTAAGAAGCTTGGTGGCCCCAAGTAGGGTAAAAATATCTACCAGCAAACCCACTAGTATTTGGTCAACAATATTCGACCAAAAAGGGAGCTACAAGTGCAGTGCTAAAAACTGTGGCACGTGCATGCACATGTGGCACAGAAAGAAGACCATAGTAGGGAGAGATAAAAGGGTCCATAAAATCAAACAGTTCATCAACTGTGGAACAGAATATGTAGTTTATGGTATTGTTTGTCCCTGTTGACGCTTGTATGTTGGTCGAACTCAGCGCCCAATGCGAGTTAGAATAGGAGAACACAAATGTGATATTAATAATCTAAGAGACAAATACCCAGTCCCTCGGCATTTCATAGACGCTCATCAAGGGGACCCTGCAGGCATGAGAGTTTTTGGAACTGAAACCATCGGGGGAAGGAGCTAGACGCTGGGAGGAAACACCAGAAGCTATGTAAGCAAGAGGCCTTCTGGATCTTCAGCCTTGGCAGTCTTGCCCCCGGTGGCCTCAATGAAGACCCAGAAATAGAAATACACAAATTAGTGTGAAAACGTCATAGTGCTAATACAGAAAAATAGTTTCATGTCTATCTTATCACTACTAATATAGGGAAAGAGGTTTTTGGTCAGTCCTTATTTAATCTCTAATTTCTAAGTTTTAAATTTAAATTGGATTTTTAAGTTTTAATTTTTAAATTCCCATCTTTATTTCAAGTTCTAAACTGTAAGGTATAGGTTTCTAACCATTTGTTTAGTATCATTCACAAGATGGTTGAGCATGCACACACTGTACAGACAAATATGTGTGTGTGTGTTCAAATTTTATCTCTCTCTCTCTCTATATATATATATATATTTATTTTTATATATATACGTATATATATATATCTTTCTGGGGTGCACATATATGTGTGTGCATATACATGTATGTGTATATTCCAATGGTAAATTTTTATTGTCTAAGAAGAATCTAACCATTTTAAACAATTTTATATATATTTTTTAATCTTAATTTTGATCTTTTTACCACGGATTTAAATGAATGCATATTAGCATCGGTTATTTGCACATGGTCTTGTCTTGGTATCATGCAAGTACCTGAGCGCGTGCACCTTTGCGTATATATACGGACACTCTTTACGAATCTCTTGCTCATGCCCTTATACATGTGTACACTAGCCTATTTAACTACAGGCATATATATAGGAAAATTTTAAAATTTATTATAAAAATTCATTATATAAAATAGAAGAATAATAATTATAATATTTATACCAACGCTCCTTTAGATACTCTATGCTAATTTTATCCCTGCTAATACATGTGTGTGCATACTCTGAGCATGTGTGCATATATGCGAGTTTAGGATTATTGCCTTAGCGGTATATCGCATCGCTATTGTCTATCACAAAGGTATGTGTAGATATATGCATGTATGTGTCCACACACGCATTTGCATTTCACTACGACTCCATATAGTCACTTCTGGTTTATTAAATTTGGCCATTTGATACTCCTTTTATTGCCAGATCTGAGGTCTGAATGGAAGGGTGCCTGCACTGGCACACTTGTCCACTTTAGTCCTCTACATTCTATCTCCAACAATATGGCGAACATTGTTTACCACCACCGACGTCAATCCCATGCGACAGCGGACGCACGGGAAATGACGTCAGAACTGCACTTCCGCCACGTGGACCACAACAGGAAGGAGATAGTATGGCGTGCGTTCCCCCCGCCACTATAGCGCACCTCAGCTTATATTCCTGAAGTGGTAACGCCTGTGACAGACACCCGGACCTACAAAGCAGCAGGATAGAGGACAGTTGCACCCCCGGACTAACTGTAGCCCCCACTATAATGGATGTTCCTGACGGAGGTGAAGTTATCGTTACTGTTACTACTACCATGTCTGCCCTGTGTATAACCCTCTGAGCCTTGTATTCCTGAAGTGGTAATGCCTGTGACAGACACCTGGACCTACAAAGCAGCAGGATAGAGGACAGTTGCACCCCTGGACTAACTGTAGCCCCCACTATAATGGATGTTCCTGACGGAGGTGAAGTTATCATTACTGTTACTACTACCATGTCTGCCCTGTGTATAGCCCTCCGAGCCTTTTCCATCCGCAGCCTGTGATCAGGGACACACACAGGTGTATGTATGATCCGTCTGTGAATGTGGGATAATTCCCAGTTGGGTGCATGCACTGCCCATGTGTACACACACACACACATACATACATATGTGTGTGCATGTGTGCTTATGTGTGTATATGTGTATACGCATGTGTGTGGATGCTCTGGTGTGTATACATATGTATATCTAAGCTCAATTTAAATTGAAATTTAAATATAGCTATAAACATCTGGCTAAAGTCTGCCTTCTTTCTAAAACTGCCCATCTTTTTTGGGGGAGGAGCTTTAAAGTACAGTGGGGACAGAAAGTATTCAGACCCCCTTAAATTTTTCACTCTTTTTTATATTGCAGCCATTTGCTAAAATCATTTTTTTTCTCATTAATGTACACACAGCACCCCATATTGACAGAAAAACACAGAATTGTTTACATTTTTTGCAGATTTATTAAAAAAGAAAAACTGAAATATCACATGGTCCTAAGTATTCAGACCCTTTGCTCAGTATTTAGTAGAAGCACCCTTTTGATCTAATACAGCCATGAGTCTTTTTGGGAAATATGCAACAAGTTTTTCACACCTGGATTTGGGGATCCTCTGCCATTCCTCCTTGCAGATCCTCTTCAGTTCTGTCAGGTTGGATGGTAAACGTTGGTGGACAGCCATTTTTTGGTCTCTCCAGAGATGCTCAATTGGGTTTAAGTCAGGGCTCTGGCTGGGCCATTCAAGAACAGTCACGGAGTTGTTGTGAAGCTACTCCTTCGTTATTTTAACTGTGTGCTTAGGGTCATTGTCTTGTTGGAAGGTAAACCTTTGGCACAGTCTGAGGTTTTTTGTCCAGGATATCCCTGTACTTGGCCACATTCATCTTTCCCTCGATTGCAACCAGTCGTCCTGTCCCTGCAGCTGAAAAACACCCCCACAGCATGATGCTGCCACCACCATGCTTCACTGTTGGGACTGTATTGGACAGGTGATGAGCAGTGCCTGGTTTTCTCCACACATACCGCTTAGAATTGAGGTATGTGTGGAGAAATGGACTGCACCTGAGTTAAATATATGAGTGTCACAGCAAAGGGTCTGAATACTTAGGACCATGTGATATTTCAGTTTTTCTTTTTTAATAAATCTGCAAAAATATCAACAATTCTGTGTTTTTCTGTCTATATGGGGTGCTGTGTGTACATTAATGAGGAAAAAAAATGAACTTAAATGATTTTAGCAAATGGCTGCAATATAACAAAGAGTGAAAAATTTAAGGGGGTCTGAATACTTTCCGTCCCCACTGTAGATCTGGGATGTGTCTCCCAGAAGTACACATGTATAAGTAGCTGCGAGAGAGCAACATTGTTAGGCTCTGATGAAGAAGGAATACCTTCGAAACGCGTCAGCCAGCAGCGGTTTGTATGTCCACTCTCCAGGACTCAGAGACTGCAATCAGTAGACAGACTGCCATATGTCAAAGACCTTTTTAAGCGTGATTGTCTCCCACTTTTGTGAGTAGTTTTCATTATGTTTTCTGAATAAATGTACCAAAAGATAATGCACTAGGCTGGTGCGCCCTCTTTTCTTTGTGTTTTTGTCTACTAGGATATCCCTATCCTGGAGGGCAGCAGGCCCGAAAGCCATTATCCAATTTGATCTTTTGGATCACCTAGACAACACACCTGTGCGCAAGAGTATTTGCTTCTTTTGTAGTACTGTACACTCTTTGGCAACTCAAGCAGCAAAGTGTGATTGCTTTAGCAGTCCTATTGATCAAGCTGTAACCGAATCTTGGAATGACGAAGGTCAAATCAATAGAAAAAAGACAATTGAGAAGATCATCACTGGCCAAAGGTTTTACTACCAGTATAGGCAATTTTGAATCTGAGAGAACTGCCAATGAAGAGACTAGAACGGTAGTTACTGAAAAGCAGGCTCCTGATAGGGAGGATAAAATGATATCATTGTTCTATAGACTTAAATATCTACTTGAAAGAAAGATGTTGCAGTGGTGGGATATCCTACTACTGCAAAAATATTTAGAATTCAAAAGAGTACCAAGAGGTCTAAGAATTACTAAATTATGTACATTCCTGGACGATGACCTCGGAGAAAAATGGATTAAAAGCCTGCACGAATGTAACTGGTTGTGGCTACAATATATAATCACCCAAAGAGAACACAATCTCTCCGTGTTCTGTGCAGACTTGTGTACCTTACAAGAAGAACTATCCACTTTCTCTGACATTCCAACTTTTGATAGCTGGGACCAAAAAGTGAATGAACAAACAATGGAATACGAAACTAATCTTATCAGTAAAAAATCAGGTAAATTCGAGCGAGATCGGCTGGATTACTTGAATAATCGAGAATTTAATTGGAAAAAAATTGATAATGTTAATAGAGATAGGAATAAAAACAATAAGGGTAAGATGAATAGTGAACAATCAATAGAGAGTAATGATCATAACACACAATCTCAAGGACATCGTTTATTTCCACCTCAGGCTGTTGAACAAAGGAATATTAATACTAAAATAAAGGCTAACAGGAATAAGACCAGTCATAAATTTAAATACAAAAGGGTAAAAAAAAAGTGGTCAGAACAAAAGGGAGGAGGGCGGGGATACACGAGTAAGGCCCCCTCATCAACAGTATCCCACAGCAACAGCCAACATGGACAGACTCATAACACCCAAAAACAACAATCTATGAGGAACAATATCCCCTTTAAGACCACACCATCTCTGATTCCAAAGAATAGCAATAATAGTGGGAACAATGTAAACTCACCCAAAGAGGCAAAACGAAAAAAAACCCTCACTAGGAAACAATTCCACAAATGAAAGTAAAGAGAGGGATAATTTACAACTTAGAGGGGGAGAATCCATTAGACCATCGGTCAATGGAGACTGTACCCTACCTTCCTGCACCTTAGGCATATCGTTTGGGAATACAGATCTAGAGACTGATCCCAAGATGCCCAATAGTATACAAGCCTACAATCCCTTTACAGCTCTTAGCAATCTGGAATCAGATGCTAATAGTACTAATATATTAGATACTACACCCCCTCTGTTTTTTTTAGAGAAAGCAGTTGCAATAATAGAGGGTTCTGCAACAGGCAACAAGATTCTGGACCCTCTACTGCCTACTCTGTCTATAGTGAAAAAAACAAGGAAAAGGGAAAAAGAACAAGAAGAGGAAAAAGAGGAGGAAAGAGATACAAAAAGAGGCAGACTTTAGAAACTACCCATTCCACCATTAAAATTTACAATCTATCCAGTTCTGTCTTTTCAGAAACAGAACTGGATCTCCTCAGAAAGAGCCTCAACTATGCTTCACCTAGTGCGCCAAATATATTTGAGTTATTCATCGATCTCAATAAATACATACGCAAACTCACTATCCAGAGATATTATATATTGAAAGAAGCAGGAAGTGAGAGTAGCACCAATAACAACATTAGAGCAGAACCTGAAATGTTGCCATCTTCTGAAACAAGTGTAGATGAAGACTATATATTAAATATACTAAAAGAGCTATACCTAGAGGCACAACCCGATGGTCAGTTAATTTCTGAACCAAAGGCCGGTCCTTCATGTGAGAGAGTGCAATAGCCCACACCTCTTTTAAACCCAAATCCTCTTTCTTCCCCCATTGGGCAAAGGGAAAGTTAATTTCTACGTTTTATGATGTGGTTTTTAAATACCTTTAAAATAAAGTTTAACAAGCAGAATAATACCAAAAACGCTGACCCTAGTTTCATACCCATAGAGACTCTAATACAAAATCAGGATATAATCATTCGAAGGGCTGATAAAGGTGGAAGCCTTGTTATTCAAAATAAGGATGAGTATATAGCCGAAGCAAGGAGACTTCTAGGTGACACTAACACGTATATTAAATTAAGAAAAGACCCTACAGTGGAATATACAAAGGAGCTTAAAACACTCCTAGATGAGGCACTATTAAAAGAAGTTCTGACGAAAAATGAATATTTCTTCTTGTTTAATAGGCATGCTGTGACTCCACACTTCTACCATATACCCAAAGTACATAAGAGCCTCACAGATCCCCCAGGCAGACCAATAATAGCGGGGATTGACAGTCTCTCTAGCAATCTGGGTTGTTACATTGATTATTTTCTGCAGGACATAGTGACCAATCTGCCATCGTTTGTAAGAGATTCTGGCCAGATGCTCGAAATCCTGTCCAATTACAAATGGCTGCCCAATTATAGATGGCTCTCCCTGGATGTAGCCTCGCTATATACATCAATAGACCATGTATATGGCCTAAGAGTAATGAATTACTTTCTGTTAAAGGATGACAGATTGAATCCGCTACAAATTTCTGTTAGATTGTGTAGGCTTTTCTCTTACACATAATTACTTTTCCTTTCTGGGTGAATACTATCTGCAGACCAAAGGTACAGCCATGGAGGCCAGGTTTGCCCCCAGTTACCCAAATATCTTTATGGGCTATTGGGAAGATGCCTACATATGGAAAAACAACCCCTTCAGGGCAAACCTGGTCCTATATGCCAGATACATCGACGATATTCTCATAATCTGGGACGGATCACATCAAGACCTCTGTAACTTTTTGGAATATTGCAGGAACAATTCTTTCGGTATAGAATTTACCCATGTCATAGATGAAAAATCTTTGGTTTTTCGGGGACCTAGAATTGCAAGGTGACCCAAATGGAGATATTTTCTCCAAAACGCATTTTAAACCTAGTGGAGGTAACTCTTATTTACATGCTAAAAGCAATCACCATCCAAGATGGATACAGAACGTTCCCTATGCACAATTCTGTCGCTTAAAGCGCACGTGCACCAAAAAAGAGGATTACTTGGAACAAAGCAAGCTTCTTCCACAGAAGTTTAAAGAAAAGGGCTATGAAGTTAGTCATATAGAGATAGCCTGCAATAAGTATCTGGCCCTCTATGATAACCCATTGGGTGAAAACAATAAAAAAATCACGATGTCAGATTACCCCCGATAGTCAACAGGTTAGATTCTCCACCCAGTACACCAACAAGGCCTTTGAAATTCAGAATATCATCAAAAGAAATTGGAATATTCTTAAACACGACCCTCTGTTGGGTAAAATACTCCCTGATCATCCGAACATTGTCTTTCGAAAGCCCTGCCACCTAAGAAGCTTGGTGGCCCCAAGTAGGGTAAAAATATCTACCAACAAACCCACTAGTATTTGGTCAACAATATTCGACCAAAAAGGGAGCTACAAGTGCAGTGCTAAAAACTGTGGCACGTGCATGCACATGTGGCACAGAAAGAAGACCATAGTAGGGAGAGATGGAAGGGTCCATAAAATCAAACAATTCATCAACTGTGGAACAGAATATGTAGTTTATGGTATTGTTTGTCCCTGTGGACGCTTGTATGTTGAACTCAGCGCCCAATGCGAGTTAGAATAGGAGAACACAAATGTGGTATTATTAATCTAAGAGACAAATACCCAGTCCCTCTGCATTCCATAGAAGCTCATCAAGGGGACACTGCAGGCATGAGAGTTTTCGGAATTGAAACCATCGGGGGAGAGCTGGACGCCGGGAGGAGAGACCAAAAGCTATGTAAGCGAGAGGCCTTCTGGATCTTCACCCTTGGCAGTCTTGCCCCCGGTGGCCTCAATGAAGACCCAGAAATACACAAAATAGTGTGAAAACGTCATAGTGCTAATACAGAAGAATAGTTTCACGTCTATCTTATCACTACTAATATAGGGAAAGATGTTTTTGGTCAGTCCTTATTTAATCTCTAATTTCTAAGTTTTAAATTTAAATTGGATTTTTAAGTTTTAATTTTTAAATTACCATCTTTATTTCAAGTTATTAACTGTAAGGTATAGGTTCCTAACCATTAGTTAAGTATCATTCACAAGATGGTTATGAGCATACACACAATGTACAGACAAATATGTGTGCGTGTGTGTGTGTATGTGTTCGTATTTTATCTATATATATATATATATATATATATATATATATATATATCTTTCTGGGGTGCACATATATGTGTGTGCATATACATGTATGTGTATATTCCAATGGTAAATTTTTATTGTCTAAGAAGAATCTAACCATTTTAAACAATTTTATATATGTTTTAATCTTAATTTTGATCCTTTTACCACAGATTTAAATGAATGCATATTAGCATCGGTTGTTTGCACATGGTCTTGTCTTGTATCATGCAAGTATCTGAGCGTGTGCACCTTTGCGTATATATACGGACACTCTTTGCGAATCTCTTGCGCATGCCCTTATAAATGTGTACACTAGCCTATTTAACTACAGGCATATATATAGGAAAATTTTAAAATGTATTATTATAAAAATTCATTATATAGCATAGAAGAATAATAATTATATTTATGCCAACACTCCTTTAGATACTCTATGCTAATTTTATCCCTGATAATACGTGTGTGCATACTCTGAGCATGTGGGCATATATGCGAGTTTAGGATTATTGCCTTAGCGGTATATCGCATCGCTATTGTCTATCACAAGGGCACGTGTAAATGTATGCATGTATGCATGTATGTGTCCACACACGCATTTGCATTTCACTACGACTCCATATACCACTAATATATCACTTCTGGTTTATTCAATTTGGCCGTTTGATACTCCTTTTATTGCCAGATCTGAGTCTAAATGGAAGGGTGACTGCACTGGCGTACCTGTCCACTTTAGTCCTCTACATTCTATCTCCAACAATATGGCAGACATTGCTTACCACTGCCGTCAATCCCGCGCGACAGCGGACGCACGGGAAATGACGTCAGAACTGCACTTCTGCCCCCTGGATCGCAACAGGAAGATGGTATGGCGTGCGTTCCACCCGCCGCTATAGCGCACCTCAGCTTGTATTCCTGAAGTGGTAACGCCTGTCACAGACACCCGGACCTACAAAGCAGCAGGATAGAGGACAGTTGCACCCCCGGACTAACTGTAGCCCCCACTATAATGGATGTTCCTGATGGAGGTGAAGTTATTATTACTGTTACTACTACCATGTCTGCCCTGTGTATAGCCCTTTGAGCCTTTCCCATCTGCAGCCTGTGATCAGGGACACACACAGGTGTATGTATGATCCGTCTGTGAATGTGGGCTAATTCCCAGTTGGGTGCATGCACTGCCCATGTACACACGCATATGTGTGTATATGTGCCTATGTGTGTATATGCATGTGTATGGATGCTCTGATGTGTATACATTTGTATATCTAAACTCAATTTAAATATAGCTATAAACATCTGGCTAAAGTCCGCCTCCTTTCTAAGACCACCCATTTTTTTGGGGGAGAGCTTTAAAGTAGATCTGGGATGTCTCTCCCAGAAGTACACATGTATAAGTAGCTGCGAGAGAGCAACATTGTTAGGCTCTGATGAAGAAGGAATACCTTTGAAACGCATCAGCCAGCAGCGGTTCGTATGTCCACTCTCCAGGACTCAGAGACTGCAATCAGTAGAGAGACTGCCATATGTCAAAGACCTTTTTAAGCGTGATTGTCTCCTACTTTTGTGAGTAGTTTTCATTATGTTTTCTGAATAAATGTACCAAAATATAATGCACTAGGCTGGTGCGCTCTCTTTTCTTTGTGTTTTTGTTTGCGTCTCCATTGCAACTTGCTGAGACCCTGTGTGCTAAGTGGCGGCTGCTCCACCAGATCAGTTGGGGACAGATAGGTACTCAACCCTGTGGATGTCCCACCATTGCAGGAGGTCCCCGTTGTATACTTACCTCCTCTCTTGCTTGAGCCTCTGACCCCTACAGACTCAAAATCAGGGAGCCCCAGTAAAGCAACTATGGACAACCCAGTAAGCCCTGCGAGTTCAACAGACTGTCCAGACATGTCTGAGCAATCGTTAAACCATAATGTGCCGCACTTACCCCTTATTTTGTACCTTGTACCATTCCAAAAAAAAAAAAAAAAAAATTATATATATATATATTTTAAATATATAGAATATATATATTTATTAGGGCTGCGGAAATTAATGATTAATTCCTCGATTGTTATTTTTTTTTTGATCGGTAGGCTGCCTGCCCTGGAGCTGCTTTGGGCCAAGCTGTGGCTGCAGCGCAGCGCTCCGCTCCCTCCTCCACTATATGTCATACAGTCTGCAGGCATCTCCCGCTGTGTGTCTCCGAGCTGAGTGTGAAAACTTTGGCCGCGCTGTGAGAAAAGTCCTGCCCTTTCATACTCAGCTCCGAGACACACAGCAGGAGATGCCCGCAGACTGTGTAATCCAGGCACAGACTACAGTGAGGCTGCAATTATGGGCACGGTGAGATTGCATTATGGGCACGGTGAGACTGCCATTATAGGCACGGCGAGGCTGTGATTATGGGCGCGGTGAGGCTGCAATTATGGGCACGGTGAGGCTGAGATTATGGGCACGGTGAGGCTGAGTTTATGACGTGTGACGTCCTAGCCATGCCCCGCTATGTCCGGCTGTGGCCGTTGCCATGACAAATGGTGCTAAATCAGTTAAAAGTAGTTGGATCTGTATGTGCATTATACTTAATCGAAATTATTTGATTAAAATAAAAAAATCGATTAAATCGAACACAAAAATTTTAAGTAACAGCCCTAATATATATATATATATATATACACACACACACACACAGTGGGGACTGAAAGTATTCAGACCCACTTAAATTTTTCACTCTTTGGTATATTGAAGCCATTTGCTAAAATCATTTAAGTTCATTTTTTTCCTCATTAATGTACACACAGCACCCCATATTGACAGAAAAACACAGAATTGTTGACATTTTTGCAGATTTATTAAGAAAAACTGAAATATCACATGGTCCTAAGTATTCAAACCCTTTGCTCAGTATTTAGTAGAAGCACCCTTTTGATCTAATACAGCCATGGGTCTTTTTGGGAAAAATGCAACAAGTTTTTCACACCTGGATTTGGGGATCCTCTGCCATTCCTCCTTGCAGATCCTCTCCAGTTCTGTCAGGTTGGATGTAAAGGTTGGTGGACAGCCATTTTTAGGTCTCTCCAGGGATGCTCAATTGGGTTTAAGTCAGGGCTCTGGCTGGGCCATTCAAGAACAGTCAGAGTTGTTGTGAAGCCACTACTTCATTATTTTAGCTGTGTGCTTAGGGTCATTGTCTTGTTGGGAGGTAAACCTTTGGACCAGTCTGAGATCCTGAACACTCTGGAAAAGGTTTTCAACCAGGATATCCCTGTACTTGGCCGCATTCATCTTTCCCTCGATTGCAACCAGTCATCCTATCCCTGCAGCTGAAAAACACCCCCACAGCATGATGCTGCCACCACCATGCTTCACTGTTGGGACTGTATTGGACAGGTGATGAGCAGTGCCTGGTTTTCTCCACACATACTGCTTAGAATTGAGGCCAAAAAGTTCTATCTTGGTCTCATCAGACCAAAGAATCTTATTTCTCACCATCTTGGAGTCCTTCAGGTGTTTTTTTAGCAAACTCCATGTGGGCTTTCATGTGTACTAAGGAGAGGCTTCCATCGGGCCACTCTGCCATAAAGCCCCGACTGGTGGAGGGCTGCAGTGATGGTTGACTTTCTACAACTTTCTCCCATCTCCCGACTGCATCTCTGGAGCTCAGCCACAGCGATCTTTGAGTTCTTCTTTACCTCTCTCATCAAGGCTCTTCTTCCCTGATAGCTCAGTTTGGCCGGTAGGCCAGCTCTAGGAAGGGTTTTGGTCATCCCAAACGTCTTCCATTTAAGGATTATGGAGGCCACTGTACTCTTAAGAACCTTAAGTGCAGCAGAAATTTTTTGTAACCTTGGCCAAATCTGTGCCTTGCCACAATTTTGTCTCTGAGCTCTTCAGGCAGTTCCTTTGACCTCATGATTCTCATTTGCTCTGACATGCACTGTGAGCTGTAAGGTCTTATATAGATAGTGTGTGGCTTTCCTAATCAAGTCCAATCAGTATAATCAAACACTGCTATACTCAAATGAAGGTGTAGAACCATCTCAAGGATGATCAGAAGAAATGGACAGCACCTGAATTAAATATGAGTGCCAGAGAAAAAGGTCAGAATCCTTTCGACCATGTGATATTTCAGTTTTTCTTTTTTAATAAATCTGCAAAAATGTCAACAATTCTGTGTTTTTCTGTCAATATGGGGTGCTGTGTGTACATTGAGGAAAAAAATGAACTTAAATGATTTTAGCAAATCGCTGCAATATAACAGAGTGAAAAATTTAGGGGGTCTGTATACTTTCCGTCCCCACTGTATGTATTAAAGATTTTTTATTTTATTTGGTTATAATGCTTTTGACGGTACCAGAAAAATTCTTTTGTCCCTTCCCTATTGCCTATGGTCTAGAATTTACCATTTCAGGATGTAGGTGCCTTTTCGATAAATCACATATTGGTAAGAGTATTAATATATTTCCACTTACACAGAAGTTGGTAGGCAGAAGGCGTGGCATGTCTGGACAGAAGGCGGAACTGCTCAACCTTTCACGTTTACAAGTCAGTGATTTGTGGCTAGGAGGCGGGGCAGTCCTAGCAACCAATTATCTGCCTGTTAACAGGAGAAGTTATGAGGTCCCCCCTTCTTTCCAAACATGCTGCGCCATCTGCCTACCAACTGCTGTGTAAGGTAGGATTGGAAAGGTTGGAGAAGGGCTAGGATTGGAAGGGGGAAATGTGATGTAAGAGGGAGGGTGCTTTCAAGTAAAGGGGACTGGGGGATGTAAGGAAGGGTGGGCTGTGAAAGGAACTGGGAAACAGGAAGGGGGGGCTGTGAAGGGGACTGAGATATAAGAAATGGAGGAGTTGTGACAGGGACTGAGATACACAATAAGGGGGGGGGGGGCTGTGAAGGGAACTGGGATACAAGAAAGGGAAGTGTTGTGAACAGGACTAGGAAGTTGTAAAGGGGGTGCTGTAATGTAAAAGGCATTCTGTAATGTAAAGGGAGGCTATATTGTAAAGGGGGTGCTGTAAAGAGGATTGCTGTGATGTAAAGAGGGTGTTGTTTTGTAAAGGGGGGCACTGTAATGCAAAGCGGGGCTGTGATGTGAAGGGGGTGCTGTAATATAAAACAGGGCTGTATTATAAAGGGAGGGGTGCTGGGATGTCAAGAGGGCCACTGTGATGTAAAGAGGGGGTTAAACAATGTAAAAGGGGGCACTGTAGTGTGAAGGGGAGGCTGTGATGTAAAGGGGAGGACTGAGGACACTGATGTAAAAGGGGGAAACTGCAGTGTGCGCAGAGGACCTGTGATATGAAAGATCTCGGTCATAGCACAAATATGAGACTTAGACCCCTGCTGGAATTTCTTTTTATCAACCGGACCTCTGTACATTTTAATTCCATACCCAGTTTACTTCCTGGAATCCATTTGCCCTTGGACCAGGCATGCAGGCAGGAGGGTGTGCTTAGCCGAGAACGAGAAATCCCCTCCTCCCCTCCTCCAGATGAAAGAAAATCATTTTGGCCCAGGCCAGAAATACAGAAGCAACTGAAGAAATAAAAAAAAAAAAAAAGGAGAAGATAATTCCTATCAATGTAATGATGCTAGCAGCTGATTGATTAAAAAATAAAATAGTTAATACTGATTGACAGAGTTTAGCTCTGTTTTAATTAGGCTTCTGGCTGATAATTACCTAAACTGATCAACTTTATGTCCACTACTGATGTCTCAAGGATAACTGTTGTAATAGTTTATGCTACATACACTGCAATATCCTATTATACCATGCTAGAGCAATTAATCAATAACAGGCACATTTTAAAATGTATCACATTTATATGTTCTACTATAAAGCACTTGTTAATATATAAGGAAATGGCACCTGTTCACACTGAGTACCAGCACACTGTGAACTCATCAGTAAACCAAAAAAAAGTGTAAATGGCTTCAGCTTTCATTCCCCATCCATAGAGATCCCCTAAAACATTTCACCCATGTGGAGCTTTGTTGTAGAGTACTCTCACACTTATTTGGTTTACTGATGAGTTCACAGTGTGACGGTAATGAGTGCAGACAGGCATCATTTTCCTATAGTGCAATTGGAGTTTGAAGACCTAGTGTCTTTCCTGACCAGCACCAGCCATCAATGTAGCCAGGTCAGTGGAGATACTATTCCCCGAGGCATCTGAGTGGTACCTTTTTTTTATGTTTTGGTCGCTTGTTGATATATGTTGGTAAGCTATGTGCAAGTCTGAATGGGGGGCAGGTCAACTTTAAAGTGATTTTTTTTTTTTACATCAAATATTTTATTTAGTCATAATTATTTCTTAATACAACAGAGGCAGCACAAGTATACAAATAAACTACTTCAGGGAATAACACAGGTTCTGTTAAATATACAATATTTAAACGTTGCAATAAAATACAAATATTTTGGTAGAGAACAAAGAAAAAATATGTCACAGGTTTTTATGCAAAAAAAAAAATGGAATGACAAGAGTACATAGTAAGCTGAAGTGTAAGTGGTGAAAATGAACCACCTTCATACATCAATCTTTGTGGACACTGGGATCTTAGATTTACAAAAGCCTAGTAAAAGGTAATATCCAGGTTCTCAGTGCTCAGCAGTTGCACTGTCCTGCTCATTGTCACCATTTTTTGAGGAAGCTTCGCCAGGTATTAGACACTGCACTTCCTCTGCATTTAGAGCCACTTTCTCTGGCTGAATCCATCGCTTCAAATGTTCTAGCGTGCTGGAAATGTGAGAATTGAAAAGAGAAGAAATCAATAGGCGTAGGAAGCTAAAAATAAAGTCAAGGCAGTTTGGTTAAAGTAAGGATAATGATCTGTGATTTAATATGTTAAAGCTGAACTCTGGAAATTAGACAAAAATTCTTCCTTGCAGTTAGCCCTGCATAGGTTAAATGCTTATTTTTTTATACTACTTACCCAATTCCTGGCTCCAGCAGGCTTCCTGCATCCATATGACTAATCTAATGCCGTCACCTCCCTAAGTTTCTCTCAGATGCATGCTCACCTCCTACACATGCAATGATGAGGTCCACCCTCAGCTCAGAACTTTGTGTAGATTGAGTCTTTGCGTCCCCATTTTTTAAGCAAAGTTTAAGTTCTTATATTTTTGAGAACAAAAATGGATCAAAAAGATCATTGTTAGGGTTTTATACTTTAACCCTTTCACTGCCGAGTCCGTACAGACCTACAGAAATGGCCGCAGGTGGCCAGGTCAGTACGGCGTACAGACCTCCTTTCTCCCTGTCCTATAAGCTTACATCAGAATTGTTCAGCAGACGCTGCCGAACAACTCTACAACTCTGATCAGCAGATTACAACCCGCTGATCATATTTATCAACCCCTAATGTGACTGCCCCTCACCCACCCATGCGCCGCCTTCCCGTCCCCTGCCTCTCCACCTCCACTGCACCCTTCCATATAAAACTGCCCCCCTCCATTCTCCTCTCCACCCCCCCTTCTCCCCCCCAGCACTAATTACCCCCCCTTCCACCCAATCCGACCCCCCTGCAGCCACCATCATTAGCCGGCATCCCTCTTCTTCCACTCCTGCCGGCTTCAGGTGCTGCATGGGGAGTTTGAGGGGGTCCAGATGTCCCCCCCCCCCCCCAAATGCCCCCACACCTCCGATCCATGGCCGCTCCGAGCGGCATCTCTCCTTCCTCTCCCTGCACCTGCAGCTTCTCCATGTACAGATGTCCTATGATCTGTCAGGCTGGAGATCGCGGTGGGAGCGGTGCAGGTGGGGGTGAAGTAGGGGTTTGGGGGGGGGGCTTAGTAAACATGTGTTTACTAAACTCCCCCCCTGTAGAATAGAGGGCACATGCAGCGATCACTGCTGATAGCTAATATATTGTAACCACGAGTGGTACAATGTATCAGACTGTCATTTTCTGAATAAATGGAATCTCTATACCGATTTTTTCATTCAAGTAAAGTGATACAGAGAAAAAGGACTATCTTCAGTCCCTTTCTCTGTTTCAAAAAAGAGATATGGGGGTCTGTTTAGACCTCTGATATATCAGCAAAGACACCACTCCCCCCCCCCAAAAGCTAAAAAAAAAAAAAGGACTTAAAACAAAAAAAAACACACAAACATAGTAAGACCACCCAGGTCCGCCTGCACTCACCCCTCTACGGCGACGCCCCCCCCCCCACACTCACCCCTCCATGGAGACCTCAGCTTCTCCTCCCAGCCAACCCTATCTGTCCTGATTGGCCAGGACCAGAGACCGGAAGATAACAGCGAATATTAATTTGCTATTTTCTCAAGTGGGTGGGTTTGGGCTGCAATGCTCTGTGCTCCACGCTCAACCTTTTTCAATCATGTGGCTTGGAAAAAAAACAAAAAAACAAAAACGCAAAGCGCCCCTAATGGACCGGCTGCTCCTTGTAAGACCTCTTTCACATGGAGCGAACTCTGTCTGCTTATCCCCGCTGAGCAGGCAGATGACAGGTCCATGTCCACTCCGCTGATGCAGAGTGGACACGGACACAGCTCGCTATTCTCTATGGGACGATTGGATGAAAACGGACCACCTGTCCAGTTCCATTGGATACCATCCGATCTGCTAGATGGATGGGGAATGGAAGCCCCATTCCTCTGTTTTTAGCGGACTGGATCAGATGCAGGCGGGTGTAAAATTGACACATGTCCATTTACATCAGCCTCTCCATAGAGAACAATGGGCGGTCCGATTGGGCCTGCCTGAAAAACGGACAGGCAGACCCGATCGGTCTGCTTGTGTGAAAGGGGCCTAAGGTGTTCTGTGCATCTCTGTGCAGGCAGTCCCATTGATGTAATTTGGGATGCAGCAACTCCACGAACAGAGCCGTTGCTCACAATTTTACATCCATGTAGGTCCACATGCATGTCCCTGAGCTTACACTATCTGCGTTCGGGGTCATGTACCCACACGGATGTCAGATTGGGAACGGCAGCTATGCCTATGCAGCCGTTGCATCCCAATTGACATAAATGGGACTACCTGTACGGGGATACACGGAACACCTGTGTGGGTAAACAAGGCCCCCATGGGCATACACTTTAGTATGCCACATGTGAATGATGCTTTAATACTAATTTAGCAGGAATGTTGTAAGTTACGTTGTGTTTATGTGCAATATTAATGATTTTAGAGTTTAGGGTCCCAAAAAAAAGTACGCCTTTTTTTTTTTTCTACAGGTCACGTGCTTTTAGAAAATGTCTAGTTTGAGGGGTCTTTTCAAAATCTGAAAGCTACGAGTGAAAAATGAAAACCTCCAGATTTTTGGAGAAATTTTTGGGTACGTTTGATTTTCACCATTTTTCAAAAAGGCGCAAATTTAACGTTTACAAATATTTGTTATTTATTAACTCCATACAGATTAAGCTTTTATTTTTAGCAGAAATTTTGTAAAATTAGCTGTGAATTTATCTGCCAATAATGGTTTTAGTGTATTTTTTGCAAATATATTGGTTTGATAAACATTTGCGCAAATGACGCGGGGTCTAAAAAAATCAGTAGCACCTTCTTTTTTATCTACTGATCATGTGCTTTCAGAAAATATATGGTTTGAAAAATAAAAAAGCAAAAGGAAAAGTTGCAAAAATGGTCTGGCCACCTGAGTGTACAAAATGGAGCAGAGGGCCTGGCAGCGAAAGGGTTAATCAAGTGCTTCCTTGTTACCTGTAAGGTCTCATGCATACAGGGCATTAAAAAAAACTCGGCTGTTAGAGGTGTTTGACTTTTTTTCTGCCTCTAAATGCCCCTCTATGTAAGTCTATGTACGCATAGGCGTTTACAGGCAGAAAAAAAAAAAAAAAACACAATTAGTGCTCGAGCACCTATTCACTCCAATAGCCAGCATAAATTAATATTCTGGCCAATGGAATCAATGAACGCCCAAACTAATGACGCACCTACACGTTTGCAAAATGCAGCTTAAGGCACGTGTTTTGCACTGCTTTTTCATCCCCTGAAGCAAAGGTGTCTAGTGGAGAAAAAAGAAAAGTCCTGTGTGCACGAGGCCTAATTGTTAAAGATTCTCATAAACATTGGTGTATTCACACCTACCTGCTATCAACATCACTAATTCCAACATAAGCTTCAGGTTCATATGTCTCTTGTAGAAATCGATCCCAACATTCCTTCTTTGCCTGGCCTAAAGAATGTAACATTTCTTTGGAGGTCACTTCATGGGTCTGACCTTTAATTTTCTGTAACCTACGTTCTGAAGACAGAGAAACAAGTTTACCACAGTAAAACGACTAGAAAACACCTACATGAACATACAAATAATGTGTTGAACAGTTTTTCTTGTTTCTGGTCATGTCCAGTGGTCTGGGACTTCTGGACAGAAGTGGGCTGTTTTATTTCATCAGCATTAGGCCTCCCGAATATTGTTCACACTAAGAATTGTCTCCTTGGAATCTTTGGGGAACTACATATACCACCACACGCTAAGAGATTACTTCGTATTCTGTACTTCTATGTTAAAAAAAAAACATCTTGCTATCTTGGAAAGGTACACAGACTTCCATGAAATCCCTGTGGTTAAAATGAATTAATGATTCTATACCGATGTATAAACTTACATTTGAACTCCGGAAAAGAAACAAGACATTACAATAAATTTGGGGCAGATGGATAGATAGTCCTCTAACCCTTGCCCCAGAGTGAAAATGTTTCCCAAAACTCTTGGTCGTGTCATGTCATGTACCTTACTGTGCCGATACCCACAATTGACTGATGCAACTCGCGATGCTAATGTGGTCTGCTTTTATATCTCTACAATTACTAGTTATACCTGTTAATGCACTGCCTTTATTATTGATCGAAAGAATGTAACACTTGTAGATGCATATCAATGAACAACCAAAGTTTTCTTTTTCCTTTTGTATGTTGGTTTGTCTTTAAATTCAATAAAAATACCTTTAAAAAAAACAAAACAAAAAAAACAGTTTTTATCAAAGTGGAACTAAAGGCAGGAATACTCACCTATTCTTCAAGGGTCAGCATCCATGAGGCCCCTTGCCGGCATCTTCTGGTTACCAGTCCTCAGCCATTTTGATTGGATGGTGCAGTATGACATCACTCCAGCGCATGCATAGGAGTCATTCATCCCAGCACACTGTTCCAGAAATGTAAACAGAGCTGCGCATGTGCAGCTCCATGTACATTCTCAGAGCATTACAAACAGGGAGGTAAGTGTATTTTACACTTGGAGCCTGCCTGCAATTTTTTTATTTTTTGCATTTAGCATCTGCTTTAACCAGAGTTTATCCAGAAGTTCCTAGGGGGTTCCTTAAAGTTGTATTAAACCCAAAAACAAAAAACAGTAACACATGGCAGCATAACAATTCGTAAATGCTGTGGCTGCTTTAGTTTACTTTTGTTCTTTATTTTCATTTTTTGATCCAGCCAGTGAGTCTGTTATTTTTTTAACTTCCTTTAGCAGACCAGGCTACCAGGCTGCCCAGAAAAAATGGAAATTAGGTGCCTTTAGACTTGCAGTTGGGGTTGTGTTAAAAATATGCGTTGGGTGTACTCAAATGCTGTGGTCGCTCATGTCATGTTCAAGCAAATAGGGACACAGTCCAAACACCCCACAACTGCATACAATGTACATGGTTGCAGCACTTTGGTGCGACATTTACAGAGTCAAACAAGCAGGGAGGAGGCATCACATTGCCTCCTCACCCCCCCTGAAAAGCAATCCAAGCGCTTTTTAGAGAGGCACTGCAGTTAGGACACAAGTCTAAATTTAGCCTTAGAGGGCTGACAACCTATTTAACACTGATAGGGTATTTACAGGGGTCCGCTTTTAATTATTACTTTATTCAACAAAAAAAGTTTGCTGTATCTGCCAAAAAATTGTTGGCTGGAGTTCAGCTTTAAGTCCATGTAAATCTGCTTACTCCAAGGCAGCCCATAGGCGAGTCCGTTTTTTTCCTTCAACCAGCGGGTTGAAAATGTTTCACACTTTTAAATGGGAGAGCATAAAAGCACATTTTTAAGGCGCTCCCATTAAAGTCTCTGCCCCAAAGAAGCTCATTATATAAAGATGCAACAGAAAGTTGCAGTATATTTAGATTCAGTTCACATAACAGAAATCAACCAGTGTGTCTTAAAAGTAGCGATTCCTTATATTCATGAATGGAGTCTAAGGGCTGAAAAACACATTCCATTTCAAATCAGTTGCTATGGAGAGATTTAGCACCTTGTTGGCCTCATTTACACAGAAGACTTTTAAGGGGAAAAGCAAAAAACTTTTCTCAAATCTTATTTGCTCTGGGCGTTACTGGCTCAAAGCACTGCAGAAAAATGCTCAGTAAGGCACCTAGGATTGCCAGCACATTAAAAGTCATCTATAATCACAGCATACATTTTCATTTTATAACCGGCATTGTAATATCAAAACAAACCATAATTATTTTTCACAATCCAATATAAGCTCACTTGAAAAAAATCTCCTTTCATGCTGTGAGTTCTGCCTGTCTGCTGCCATCTCTTTCCACAACTTACTGGATTCCCTGCATGCTTTGCAACTTCTCCTCTGCTGTTTACTTTCAATTTCTAAGGATCACATATCCCATGGTATCTTGCTGCCTGCAAGCTGTGATTCCTATACCAAATCCACCTCCTAAAATTCCTCTTCAGTATTTCTGTAGTGCAGAAGGCAGGCTCTGTGGAATGTGTGACACAGCAGTGTCTACTCGTGGGGCATAGTGAATACGTGTCACAGAATTGCAGGAAGTAAATGTGTGTGGGTCTTTAGAGAGTAAGTTTACAAACTTAAAGTTCATTCGGATTAATAAAAGTAGGCTAGAAATAATTTAAATCAATGTGGAAATTAACATATGATATTCTATTTTGAGCATAGAGAACACTTTAAATGCCAGCAATCGCAGATTACATGTTTGGGAAAGGTCTCTTCTAAAGTAAATCTATTCTCACTACAGGTTTATTATAATAACTTGCTTGGTAGCAGACACACTAATACAGTGGGTATAGAAGAATCACCCCCCTTTAAAAGAATCACATTTTGTTGCTTTGCAGCCTGAAATGAAGACAGACAGCTTTTGTTGTATCCAGCTGTATTTACTCAGTGCAACTTACAACATACAAATTAAAGCTATAATAGCAACATGTCATAAACAATAAAAATAAAGAAAATTAACTCAACCTAGAATCACAGATGTGCATTGTATACAAAGGTTACCTGACAAGGCAACTCCTTATGGAAAGCTGATACATTTTGGAATAAACTCTTAAAGTGGCTGTAAAGGCACAAGGTTTTTTGTCTGAATGTATTTTATGCATTAAGATAAAAAGCCTTCTGTGAGCAGCAGGCCCCCTAATACTTATCTGAGCCCCATCTTTATCCAGCGATGTCCAGGAGTGCCTCGGCCTTCCAGCACTCTCCCTCTTGATTGGCTGAGACACAGTAGCAGTGCCATTGGCTCCCGCTGTTGTCAAACTCAGCCAATCGGAAGAGAGTGGGCAGGGCCGAACCGCAGCGCTGCAGCTCATCTCTGGTACCCCCATAGCAAGCTGCTTGCTGTGGGGGCACTCAAGAGGAGGGAGGGGCCAGGAGCTCCAGCCAGGGACCCGAGAAGAGGAGGATCCGGGCTGCCCTGTGCAAACCACTGCACAGAGCAGGCAAGTATAACAGGTTTGTTATTTTATAAGAAATAAAAGCAAACAATCACTTTAACCCCATCACGCTGACCTATGCAAATTTGCATTCATGGCTTGAAGGGGTTATACCAGGGTGATGCAGGCATCAACCCGGTACCATTTTTTTTTTTTTTTAGAGCAAGCTGTTGGCTCTTTAGTGATAACAACCGATGTGGCTAAGATGCCGTCACCCCCCCCCCCCCCCACCGCCACTCTTCCTGGGCCTCCCAACCCACTGGGAGACCCAGGCCACCAGCCGACACGTCCGGCGGCTAGGCTGAGCCCCGTTCAAAGCCGGAATTCGGCTCGGATTGGGTCTCCGATGTAAAATCCCAGAAGCGGTCTTTTGGCGGTCTGAATCTCAATTAGTTTCAGGATAAATCACACAAATAGGAAACATAAAGGGAACACAAAGACACTGAATTTCAAAAGAGCCAACTTCCCTAAACTACAAACCTTGCTAAAAGGCATAAATTGGGAAAAAAATATTAGGAACAAAGAATACGGAGGAGAGATGGGTTTGCTTTAAGAGCATATTAAATAAGGGCATTAGCCAATGTATCCCATTGGGTAATAAATTTAAAAGAGGGAACAAAAATCCTGGATGGCTTAACTCCAATGTAAAAATGCATATAAAAGCAAAGGAGAAGGCCTTCAAAAAATACAAGGTTGAGGGATCATCCTCAGCATTCAGACTTTATAAAGAATGCAACAAGCAATGTAAGGGTGCAATTAGGACGGCTAAGATAGAACATGAAAGACACATAGCGGAGGAGAACAAAAAAAAATCCCAAGAAATTCTTTAAGTATGTAAACAGTAAAAAAGGGAGGACAGACCATATTGGCCCCATAAAGAATGAGGAAGGACATCTGGTTACAAAGGATGGGGACATGGCGAAGGTATTGAATTTATTCTTCTCCTCAGTCTTCACGAGTGAATCGGGGGGCTTCAGTAACCAAAACTGCAGTGTTTATCCTCATGACACAACACAGGAAGCACCTCCATGGTTAACAGAGGACAGAATTAAAATTAGACTTGAGAAACTTAACATTAATAAATCACCGGGACCAGATGGCTTGCATCCGAGGGTACTTAGGGAACTCAGTCAAGTGATTGCCAGACCGTTGTTCCTAATTTTTACAGACAGTCTGACTGGAATGGTACCAGCTGATTGGAGAAAAGCCAATGTAGCACCAATATTTAAAAAGGGCCCAAAATACATCCCTGGGAATTACAGACCAGTTAGCCTAACATCAATAGTATGTAAACTCTTGGAGGGGATGATAAGGGACTATATACAAGATTTTAGTAATAAGAACAATATCATTAGCAGTAATCAGCATGGATTCATGAAGAATCGTTCTTGCCAAACCAATCTATTAACCTTCTATGAGGAGGTGAGTTGCCATCTAGATAAAGGAAGGCCCGTAGACGTGGTGTATCTGGATTTTGCAAAAGCATTTGACACAGTTCCCCATAAACGTTTACTGTACAAAATAAGGCCCGTTGGCATGGACCATAGGGTGAGTACATGGATTGAAAACTGGCTACAAGGGCGAGTTCAGAGGGTGGTGATAAATGGGGAGTACTCAGAATGGTCAGGGGTGGGTAGTGAGGTTCACCAGGGTTCTGTGCTGGGACCAATCCTATTTAATTTGTTTATAAATGACCTGGAGGATGGGATAAACAGTTCAATCTCTGTATTTGTGGACGATACTAAGCTAAGCAGGGCAATAACTTCTCCGCAGGATGTGGAAACCTTGCAAAAAGACCTGAACAAATTAACGGGGTGGGCGACTACATGGCAAATGAGGTTCAATGTAGAAAAATGTAAAATAATGCATTTGGGTGGCAAAAATATGAATGCAATCTATACACTGGGGGGAGAACCTCTGGGGGAATCTAGGATGGAAAAGGACCTGGGGGTCCTAGTAGATGATAGGCTCAGCAATGGCATGCAATGCCAAGCTGCTGCTAATAAAGCAAACAGAATATTGGCATGCATTAAAAGGGGGATCAACTCCAGAGATAAAACGATAATTCGCCCACTCTACAAGGCTCTGGTCCGGCCGCACCTGGAGTATGCTGTCCAGTTCTGGGCACCAGTCCTCAGGAAGGATGTACTGGAAATGGAGCGAGTACAAAGAAGGGCAACAAAGCTAATAAAGGGTCTGGAGGATCTTAGTTATGAGGAAAGGTTGCAAGCACTGAACTTATTCTCTCTGGAAAAGAGACGCTTGAGAGGGGATATGATTTCAATTTACAAATACTGTACTGGTGACCCCACCGCAGAAGAGCGTTTAATAAGACTCGTGGCCACTCATTACAATTAGAAGAAAAGAGGTTTAACCTTAAACTACGTAGAGGGTTCTTTACTGTAAGAGCGGCAAGGATGTGGAATTCCCTTCCACAGGCGGTGGTCTCAGCGGGGAGCATTGATAGCTTCAAGAAACTATTAGATAATCACCTGAATGACCGCAACATACAGGGATATACAATGTAATACTGACACACATAGGTTGGACTTGATGGACTTGTGTCTTTTTTCAACCTCACCTACTATGTAACTATGTAATACTTTTAAAGTGCAAAAGGAGGGATTTGGGGTCTTTAAACCACCGATCCCTCTATAAAAAGGGGTACCTGTCACCACCTATTACTGTCAAAAGGGAGGTCTACATTCCTTGCGACAGCAATAAAAGTGATCAGATTTTTTTTTTTTTAACCACTTCAGCCCCGGAAGAATTTACCTCCTTCCTGACCAGTGCGTTTTTTGCGATTCGGCACAGCGTCACTTTAACTGAAAATTGCGCGGTCATGCGACGTGGCTCCCAAACAAAATTAACGTTCTTTTTTTCCCACAAATAGAGCTTTCTTTTGGTGGTATTTGATCACCTCTGCGGTTTTTCTTTTTTGCGTCATAAACAAAAAAATAGCGACAATTTTGAAGAAAACGCATTATTTTTTACTTTTTGCTATAATAAATATCCCCAAAAAATATATTTAAAAAAAAAACATTTTTTTTCCTCAGTTTAGGCCGATACGTATTCTTCTACATATTTTTTGAAAAAAAAAAAAAAATCGCAATAAGCGTTTGATTGGTTTGCGCAAAAGTTATAGCGTTTGCAAAATAGGGGATAGTTTTATGGCATTTTTATTAATAATTTTTTTTTACTAGTAATTTCGGCGATCAGCGATTTTTATTGTGACTGCGACATTTTTTTAATTCATGAAAGTGTTTCAAAGACCGCTGCGCAAACACTGTGTGACATAAAATGTACACATATATATACACATACATATATATACACATACATACACCAGCCACTTTATTAAGAGCCCTTGCACACTGGGGCGGTTTGCAGGCGCTATTGCGCTAATAATAGCGCCTGCAAACCGCCCCGAAAGTGCCGCTGCATGTATTCCTGTGTGAAAGCCCCGAGGGCTTGCACACTGGAGCGATGCGCTGGCAGGACGGTAATAAAAGTCCTGCTAGCAGCATCTTCGGAGCGGTGAAGGAGCGGTGTGTATACCGCTCCTTTACATTGAAATCAATGGGACGGCGCGGCTATACCGCCGGCAATGCGCCTCTGCAGAGGCGCTTTGCGGTGGTTTTTAACCCTTTCTCGGCCGCTAGCGGGGGGTAAAACCGCCCCGCTAGCGGCCGCATACCGACGTTTTACCGCCGACGCCGCCCCCGCCCCAGTGTGCAAGGGCTCTCAGTACACCTGTTCAATTCACAACCACCTAGATAGAGTACAGGTCCATCGCTGGCACTTTTAGCACCTTAATTAGGTCTCCTTAAGAGGAATAGTACCACACCTACACCTTCCCGAAGCAATATTTTATGTCATACAGTATTTGCGCAGCGGTCTTTGAAACACTTTCATGAATTAAAAAAAATTAACCAGTAAAATGAGCCCAATTTTTTTGCATAATGTGAAAGATGATATTACGCCGAGTAAATACATACCTAACAACACGTCATGCTTTGAAATTGCGCTCACTCGTGGAATGGCGTCAAACTACGGTACCTAAATATCTCCATGGGCTACGCTTTAAAAAAATGTAATGGTTACCAGGTTAGAGTTACAGAGGAGGTCTTTTGCTTGAATTATTGCTCTCACTCTGACGATCGCGGCTATACCTCACACGTGTGATTTGAACACCGTTTACATTCGCAGGCACAACTTATGTATGCGTTTTCTTTGCTACGGGGGCACTTTAAAAAAAATTTTTTTTTTTTTTTTTTACATTGTCCCTTTAACCACTTCCCGACTGGCGCACGCCGATGTACATCGGTAGAATGGCATGGCTGGGCAAATGGGCGTACAGGTACGTCCCTTTGAATTTCCCGCCGTTCCATTGCGTGCGTGCCACCCGGGAGCTCCGTGAGACGGGTCGCGGGTCCCGCGGCCTTGATTGCCGCGGGGACTCCCACGATCGCCGAACGGAGAGGATGAAAGGGGAGATGCTAATGTAAACAGCATCTCCCCGTTCTGCCTAGTGACAGTGCCACTGATCTCTGCTCCCTGTCATTGGGAGCAGAGATCAGTGATGTGTCACAGCTAGCCCATCCCCCCTACAGTTAGAAAACACTCCCTAGTACTGACTTAACCTCTCCCCGCCCCCAAGTAGTTAGCCCCTTCACTGCCAGTGTCATTTACACAGGAATCAGTGCATTTCATAGCAATGATTGCTGTATAAATGACAATGGTCCCAAAAATGTGTCAAAAATGTCTGATGTGTCCACCATAATGTCGCAGTCACAATAAAAATCGCTGATCGCCGCCATTACTAGTCAAAAAAAAATTATTAATAAAAATGCCATAAAACTATCCCCTATTTTGCAAACGCTATAACTTTTGCGCAAATCAAACGCTTATTGCGATTTTTTTTTTCAAAAAATATGTAGAAGAATACGTATCGGCCTAAACTGAGGAAAAAAAATGTTTTTTTAAATATTTTTTGGGGATCTTTATTATAGCAAAAAGTAAAAAATAATGCGTTTTCTTCAAAATTGTCGCTATTTTTTTGTTTATGGCGCAAAAAAGAAAAACCGCAGAGGTGATCAAATACCACCAAAAGAAAGCTCTATTTGTGGGAAAAAAAGGACGCCAATTTTGTTTGGGAGCCACGTCGCATGACCGCGCAAATTTCAGTTAAAGTGACGCAGTGCCGAATCGCAAAAAACGCACTGGTCAGGAAGGAGGTGAATTCTACCGGGGCTGAAGTGGTTAAAAAAAAAAAAAAATCTGATCACTTTTATTGCTGTCGCAAGGAAAGTAGACCTCCCTTTTGACAGTAATAGGTGGTGACAGGTACCCCTTTTTATGGAGGGATCGGTGGTTTAAAGACCCCAAATCCCTCCTTTTGCACTTTAAAAGTATTACATAGTTACATAGTAGGGGAGGTTGAAAAAAGACACAAGTCCATCAAGTCCAACCTATGTGTGTCAGTATTACATTGTATATCCCTGTATGTTGCGGTCATTCAGGTGATTATCTAATAGTTTCTTGAAGCTATCAATGCTCCCCGCTGAGACCACCGCCTGTGGAAGGGAATTCCACATCCTTGCCGCTCTTACAGTAAAGAACCCTCTACGTAGTTTAAGGTTAAACCTCTTTTCTTCTAATTGTAATGAGTGGCCACGAGTCTTATTAAAAACTCTCTTCTGCGGTGGGGTCACCAGTACAGTATTTGTAAATTGAAATCATATCCCCTCTCAAGCGTCTCTTTTCCAGAGAGAATAAGTTCAGTGCTTGCAACCTTTCCTCATAACTAAGATCCTCCAGACCCTTTATTAGCTTTGTTGCCCTTCTTTGTACTCGCTCCATTTCCAGTACATCCTTCCTGAGGACTGGTGCCCAGAACTGGACAGCATACTCCAGGTGCGGCCGGACCAGAGCCTTGTAGAGTGGGAGAATTATCGTTTTATCTCTGGAGTTGATCCCCCTTTTACTGTTTGCTTTATTAGCAGCAGCTTGGCATTGCATGCCATTGCTGAGCCTATCCTCTACTAGGACCCCCAGGTCCTTTTCCATCCTGGAAAATAATATTTTATATATATCTATACACATACATACATACATACATACATACATACATACATACATATACACACACACACACTTATAATTTATTTATTTATTTCAGGTACTTATATAGCGCCGTCAATTTACGCATCGCTTTACATATACATTATACATTCACATCAGTCCCTACACCTTCAAGGAGCTTACAATCTAAGGTCCCTAACTCACATTCATACATACTAGGGCCAATTTAGACAGGATCCAATTAACCTACCAGCATGTCTTTGGAGTGTGGGAGGAAACCGGAGTACCCGGAGGAAACCCACGCAGACACAGGGAGAACATGCAAACTCCAGGCAGGTAGTGTCGTGGTCGGGATTCGAACCAGCGACCCTTCTTACTGCTAGGCGAGAGTGCTACCCACTATACCACTGTGCATATACATATACACACACACCGTATTTTTCACTCCATAAGATGCACCTGTCCGTAAGATGCACCTAGGTTTTAGAGGAGGAAAACAATTAAAAGATAAGATTTTTATAACAGTGTACCTGTAAAATCCTTTTCATTTGAAGTACATCATGGGACACAGAGTCATAGTGATTACTATGTATGTTATAGTCCACCTTCAGGTACTGGACACTGGCACACCCTAAACATGAAGTTGCCTCTTTTTTCTTCTTCTCTGGATCCTTATACAACACCTCCCACTACTGGCAGTATCTCAGTTTTGTAGCAAAGCAATACACGTGTATACTAGAAAGAGGGGCGGGACCTCTGTGTCCCGTGATGTACTTCAAAAGAAAAGAATTTTTACAGGTAAGCTGTTATAAAAATCCTAAATTTTCTTTAATCGTACATCACGGGACACAGAGCCATAGTAATTACTATGTGGGATGTCCCAGAACAATGCCAACTGAGGGGAGGGAGACACAACCAAGTAGGGCACCATGAGATCAGAGGATTTATACTGCTGCCTGCAGTACACTGCGCCCAAAGGCGACATCCTCATGTCTTTTTACATCCACCAAAAAGGATCTGGTAAATGTATGGTTTGAAGACCAAGTTGTGGCCTTGCAGAATTGAGCCATGGAGGCTTGATGATGCACTGTCCACGAAGCACTAACAGCCCTAGAGAAGTACGCTTTGATTTGAGAGGGTAGAACTACCTCTTTAAACCATAAGCTTGAACGATTAAGTGTCGAATCCATTTAGAAATAGTAGATTTCGATGCTGCCTGTCATCTTTTAGGACCTTCAGGCAACATGAACAAAACATCCGTTTTCTGAATCTGAGCAGTCGCTTTTAAGTAGCCTTTGACTGCTCAACACATCAAGAGAATGTAGTGATTTTTCTTTCATAGAATAGGGTTCTGGAAAAATGAAGGTAGAACAATATCCTAGTTTAGATAAAAACCTGAAATTACCTTTGGTAAAAAGTTAGGATGAGGACGCAATACTAAATATGGCTCTTTACAAGAAAGCTGTGTGTTACCCCCTGAATAAAGTTACAAACCAAAGAATGCGAAGCAAGTGGTAGTTGAAATAATACCGATAAGGCCGACCTGTCCTTAGAAAGCACTCAAGGCCAGCCTTATTTCTCACCCCATCTGCAGAAAGTCAAGGATTCTACCTTTGACCTATTTCCTGGGGTGCAACTCCTGGTTTCACACCAAGAGACATATGTTTCCCAGACTCCATAATATATATTTATGGAGGCCGTCTCCCTTGCATTAACCAAGGTAGAAATTACTGAACCTGACAGCCCACGTTTCTTCAGAGTGTGGGTCTCAATAGCCAGACCGTTAAATTTAGCGTTTGTAAAGTAGGATGGCACGCCGGACCTTGCGAGAGAAAGTCTGGCCGTGATGGTAGGGTCCATGGGTCCCCTACTGTCATCTTTACGATTTTTGCATACCAAGATTTCCTGGGTCCCGCTGGGGGCCACAAGAATTGATGACTTCCCTTCCTGCTTGATCCTGTGAAGAAGTCGTGGACGCAGCCAGAATAGGAGGGAATGCAAAATCAGTGAGAACCAATTCCACGGGAATAGCAAGGCATCTATTCCACATGCTAGCGGATCCTTTGTTCTTGACACAAAGTTGTCGATTTCTTTGTTGAACCTGGACGCAAACAGATCTATGTCTGGGATCCCCCATTTTTGACATATTGACAGGAAGATGTTGGGGTGAAGGAACCATTCTCCCGGGAACAACTGCTAGCGACTCAAGTAGTCCACCTGCCAATTTTCTATTCCTAGAATGAAAACTGCCGACAGGCAAAGTACATTGCTTCTGCCCAAGATAGGATATGATTCACCTTTCTCTGGGCCGCACAACTTCTTGTGCCCCCTTGGTGATTAATATAGGCCATTGCTGTGGCATTGTGGGATTAAATCCTGGCAGGACAATACCGTAAAATGTACGTTCAGGCCCTCAGGACCAAGAACTCTGCCTGGATTTCTAAAATGTTAATGGGCAAGGCCATTTCTGATCTGGGACACTTCTCTTGGACAGTTGCCTCTTCCAGGACTGTTCCCCAACCTAAACAAAAAAAAGTTGGCATATGTTGTTACCACTTCCCAGGTAACTGAAGGAAGGATTTTCCCCTTAGTAGATTTTTGGATATTATTATTATTATAAATATTAAATAGGATTTATATAGCTCCAACAGTTTATGCAGCACTTTACAACATGAAGGCAGACAGTACACTTACAATACAAATCAATACAGGAGGAATCAGAGGGCTATTAACCATAAACTGAGGCTCCGGCGCACCCAGGCTACAGCACCTGGTATTTCCAGGTGGTCTCTCATCCGGGTACTAACCAAGCCCGACCCTGCTTATCCTCCAAGGTCAGACGAGATCGGGCGCTATCAGGGTGATGTGGCCGTAGGCTTTGGAGTCAGACACACTGGGAATGTAGAGCTTGAACTGTTTGTTCCAAGCCAATAGGACACTGTTTGCAGCAGTCTCGAATGAAACCGAGCATAAGGAATGGCCTTGAATGAAGCCACCATCTTTCCCAACAACCTCATGCAAAGTTGAAAAGAAGAAATTCATCTTGCTTCGACCACCTAAATCAGTTCCTTTATGGCGCTGATCTTTGCCTGGGGTAAGAATACCCTTTTCTGGGTGTAGCCATGATCGGACTCAAGTATTTTAGCCTTCTTTATGGTTTTAAAGAAGATTTCTCCTAGGTTGAGAATCTGACCTAGATATTCCAAGTAGTTGAATGTGGTGACCATACTTTGGTCTAAGTGGGCTACCGGCTTCTCTATCAAGAACAGATCTACTAGGTAAACCATAATCGTTATACCTTGGGCCCCTAATCTGGCTAGAAGAGGGGCCAGAACCTTTGTAAACACTCAAGGTGCGTAGCTGGAACGGAAAGCAGAGCTACACACTGAAAATGAAGATTTTCCACCTTGAAAAGTAGATATTACTAGTGAGCAAGGAAAGAGGCATATGGAGGTATGCATCTTTGACGTCGATTGACACCAGAAATTATCCTCCTTGTGGATGGAAATAACCGATTTGGATTGACTCCATACGAAAAAGAGTTGTTATATTCAGGAATTGAATTATATTTTTTTGAGATCCAGAATGTCCATTCAGATTTGGCACCGTGAAAAAAATGAGGTTTGAATCAAACCTCAACCTCTGTTCTTACATGGGTACCCCCCATGATCACTTTTTTCTTCTTCTCTGGATCCTTAGATACGTTTGATCTGAGAAAACGAGGAGACGGAAACTCTTGGATCTCCAGTTTGTACCCTGGAGCTATTGTGGAAGTCCCCCATTCGTCTCGACACTCTTCCTGACAGATCCTTGAGAACTGCAGAAGAATTCCCCCTATTCAATTGAACCCGACGGTGGTAGCCACCGTGACTGCCTGGAGGCCTCTGGCACTGAAGGAGCTTTAAAATGAAAAATAGGATTTTAAAACAGCTTACCTGTAAAATCCTTTTCTTTGAAGTACATCATGGGACACAGAGCCACAGTAGTTACTATGTGGGTTATAGGCCACCTTCAGGTGATAGACACTGGCACACCCTAAGACAAGAAGTCCACTCCCTATATAACCCCCTCCCACTACTGGGAGTACCTCAGTTTTGTAGCAAAGCAATACACATGTATGCCAAAAAAGAAGGGAGGGACCTGTGTCCCATAATGTACTTCAAAGAAAAGGATTTTACAGGTAAGCCATTAAAAAATCCTATTTTCTTATCGTACATGCCGGCACACAGAGCCACTGTAGTTACTATGTGGGATGTCCCATAGCAATGCCAACTGAAGGGAGGGAGACACAACAAAAGTAGGGCACTAAGAGACTAAAAGGACTTATACTGCAGCCTGCAGTACACTGCGCCCAATATCCTCATGACCTTTTACATCTATTTGATAGAACCTGGTAAATGTATGGACTGAAGACCAAGTTGCAGCCTTGCAGATTTGAGCCATGGAGGCTTGGTGATGCACTGCCCAGGAAGCACTAACAGCCCTGGTGGAGTGCGCTTTAATATGAAAAAGGTGGAATTTTCCTCTTTACACCATAAGCTTGAACAATCACTTGACAAATCCATTTAGAAATAGTAGATTTCGACGCTGCCTGTCCTCTCTTAGGACCTTCTGGCAACACAAACAAAACATCTGTTTTACGAATCTGAGTGGTCACCTTCAAATAGACCTTGACTGCTCTCACCACATCAAGAGAATGTAGTGACCTTTCTTCCGCAGAACGATGTTCTGGAAAAAATTAAGGCAGAATAATATCCTGGTTTAAATGAAAACCTGATACTACCTTCGGTAGGAAATTAGGATGAGGACGCTATACAACCTTATCCTTATGAATAATCAAATATGGCTCTTTACAAGAAAGAGCAGCCAACTCTGATACTCTTCTTGCAGAAGATATGGCAACCAAAAAAAAAAAAATCGAATTTCCTTGTCAAAAGGACCAAGGGAATATCTCGTAATGGCTCAAAAGGCTGTTTCTGTGATGCAGAGAGGACTAAATTCAAGTCCCAAGGGTTCAGGGGTGACCTAACCGGAGGATTAATCCGCGTTACCCCCCGATTAAAACTACGAACCAGAGAGCGTGAAGCAAGTGGTCGTTGAAAAAACACTGATAGGGCAGACACCTGGCCTTTGATAGTACTCAAGGCCAGCTTCATATCTAATGCCATCTGTAAAAATTCAAGGATCCTACCTATAACAGTTCCTGGGGTGCCAACCCCATGATTCACACCAGGAGACATATGCCTTCCAGACTCAATAGCCAAACCGTTAAATTTAGCGCTTGTAAGGTAGGGTGGAATACCGGACCTTGCGAGAGAAGGTCTGGCCGCAGTGGTATGATCCATGGATCCCCTACCGCCATCTTTACGATCTCTGCAAACCATCTCCCGGGCCACAAGAATCACCTCCTTCCCTTTCTTCTTGACCCTGCGAAGAAGGCACGGAAGCAAGAGGGAACGCATAGAACAGTGAAAACTGATCCCACAGAAAAACCAAGGCATCTGTTCCGCATGCCAGCAGATCCTTTGTCCTTGACACAAAGTTGTCGATCTTTTTGTTGAACCTGGACGCAAACAGATCCACTTCCAGAATTCCCCATCTTTGACAGTAAGATGTCGGGGTGAAGAGACCATTCTCCTGGGAACAACTGTTGGTGACTCAAGTAGTCTGCCTGCCAGTTCTCTACTCCCAGAACGAAGGCTGCCGATAGGCAAGGAATCTTGTCTTCTGCCCAGGATAGGATATGATTTATCTCTCTCTGAGCCGCACAACTTCTCGTGCCCCCTTGGTGATTGATATAGGCCACTGTTGTGGCATTAACGGATTGGATCCTGACAGGATAATTACGTAATCTGAGTGTTCAGGTCTTCAGGGCCAGGCATGCTGCTCGAATCTCTAGAATATTGATGGGCAAGGTCATTTCTGTTTTGGACCATTTTCCTTGGACAGATGTTTCTTCCAGGACTGCTCCCCAGCCCAGAAGGCTGGCATCTGTTGTCACCACCTGCCAGGTAACTGGTAGGAAGGACTTTCCTTGCTGAAGATTCTTGGATATCAACCACCAACTGAGACTTTGACGCACTTTGGGGGATAAACGCATTGGGAAGTCTAGAGTTTGGACCTTCTTGTTCCAAGTTGATAGGATACTGTTTTGCAGCAGTCTGGAATGAAACTGCGCATAAGGAACAGCCTCAAATGAGGCTACCCCCCAAACTTACCGGAAGTCTGCCTGCTAGCCGGAGGAAAAAAAGTCTGCTGAGCGTGACTCTGAGCAAAGCATGAGAAGGTACGTGCTCTATGCAGCCCCCAGTGGTGACACTTAGGCATGACAACATTTACTTTAAAGGAGACATTTCATAAGAAAATTTAAAAATTCTTTAGAAAAACTCCACTTACCATTCCCGCCGCAGGGTTTTCTGTGGTAAAACCAACAGACCCAATCTTAACGGTGGGTTCCGTTAAATCTTCAGGAACCGGGGACCCTCAGGGAACCCACAATCCTGGACCTGTAAAAAGCAACCCGCCAGTAAAACTTTATGGCCTTAACACCAAAAGTACTGGATCCCGCAGTCCAGGCAAAACCTAGTTTCTTCGGATATGAGGCCCGGGTACCATTCAATTCGGCCTAAAAGACACTTTGAATGGATCCGGCTGCATAGCTAGCCCCTGCAAGGATTGCTCCAGAGGAGCTCAGCACAGCACATCTTCACTCGTGACCAACACCTTAGACACTGGAAAAAAAAAACTGAGAAACTTCCAGTAGTGGGAGGGGTTATATTGGGAGGCAACTTCCTGTTTAGGGTGTGCCAGTGTCCAGCACCTGAAGGCGGACTATAACCGACATAGTTATTACTATGGCTCTGTGTCCCGTGATGTACGATTAAAAAAAATATTCTGAACCAGATGGTGTACTAAAATATTTACCAGTGCCCATGAAATGCAGCCTGGCCTGTGCCATACAATGCAGCCTGGCCTGTGCCATACAATGCAGCCTGGCCTGTGCCTGGCGAGGTCGTCATCACTCATCACATCCGACAGAGCAGACTGAGCTGGCGCCGCGGCCACACTCCATTCGGCCTGCTCTGTCTTCTGTGTCAGGCAAAGTCAAGTACAAGGTGACAGGCCCAGGATGACAGGATCGCCCGGCGCTCGCGGGAGACAGCTGCCCGGTATTTTAACATAATGGTGGAGTGGGGGGGGGTTCTGAAAAACAAAAATGTTGTTGCTCTACTTAAAGATGTAAAGATGGCCTAGGCTATAAGAAGTTTGCAAGGACCCTGAAACTGAGCTGCAGCACGGTGGACAAGACCATACAGCAGTTTAACAGGACAGGTTCCACTCGGAACAGGCCTCGCCATGGTCGACCAAAGAAGCTCAGTGCACGTGCTCAGAGTCATATCCAGAGGTTGTCTTAAGGAAATAGACATATGAGTGCTGCCAGCATTGCTGCAGTTGAAGGGGTGGGGGGGTGTCAGCCTGTCAGTGCTTAGACCATACGCTGCACACTGCATCAAATTGGTCTGCATAGCTGTCGTCCCAGAAGGAAGTCTCTTCTAAAGATGATGCACAAAAAAGCCTGCAGTTTGCTGAAGACAAGCAGACTATGGACATGAATTACTGGAACCATGTCCTGTGGTCTGATGAGACCAAGATAAACTTATTTGGTTCAGATGGTGTCAAGCGTGTGTGGCGGCAACTGGGTGAGGGGTACAAAGACAAGTGTGTCTTGCCTTCAGTCAAGCATGGTGGTGGGAGTGTGATGGTCTGGGGCTGCATGAGTGCTGCCAGCACTGGAGAGCTACAGTTCATTGAGGGAACCATGAATGCCAACATGTAATGTGACATACTGAAACAGAGCATGATCCCCTCCCTTCAGAGACTGGCCCGCGGGGCAGTATTCCAACATGATAGCGACCCTAAACACACCTCCAAGACAACCACTTCCTTGCTAAAGAAGCTGAGGGTAAAGGTGATGCACTGGCAAATCATGTCTCCAGACCTAAACCCTATTGAGCATCTGTGGGGCATCCTCAAACGGAAGGTGGAGGAGCGCAAGGTCTCTAACATCCACCAGCTCCATGATGTCGTCATGGAGGAGTGGAAGAGGACTCCAGTGGCAACCTGTGAAGCTCTCCATGCCCAAGAGGGTTAAGGTAGTTAACACTTTGGGCCCAATTTGGACATTTTCACTTAGGAGTGTACTCACTTTTGGTGCCAGGGGTTTAGACGTTAATGGCGGTGTGTTGAGTTATTTTGAGGGGACAGCAAATTCACACTGTTATACAGGCAGCCCCCGAGTTACGAACACAAAAAGGACTGTAGGTTTGTTTGTAAGTCGAAGTTGTTCGTAAGCCGCAACACTGCATTTGTAAATGTAACTTCCGGTTGAAACACTGCATTTGTAAGTGTTCGTAAGTGTAACTGCTGCCTGTGCATGGATGTGGGATGTTCCGGGTGCTTGTTATGTTATCTGGGGTGTAGTACAGCAGTGTGGAATGTGTCCGGAGGTGTTCGAAAGGTATCCAGGACCAGCATGGAGCACAAGTGTCTGGCATTTGAGGCCACTCATAAGTAGGAGTCGTTCGTAACTCTGGGACTTCCTGTACAAGCTGTACACTCACTACTTCACATTGTAGCAAAGTGTAATTTCTTCAGTGTTGTCACATGAAAAGATATAATAAAATATTTACAAAAATGTGAGGGGTGTACTCACTTTTGTGAGATACTGTATGTATGTGTATACATCTCTGATGGAAATTCTAAAAGTATAACAAAGAACAGAATAACTATATCAGTAGACAACTTCATATCTACTAACCTAGAGATGCTAAGTATACTTCAGAGTCTTGTAATGGAGCCCACGGTTTTTCACTGTAATTGTGGCAGTTAAGTTCAGATTCACTTCTGTTATTGTCAGGGTTGAGTTCATCAGTAATCGGGCCCAGAAAGGAGTCTGAAAAGGAATCTTCAGGACTTTGTTCCTGTGTGTCAGGAGAAAATGGACAAATCTCAGACCACATATCCTGGCTAGACACAGTAGCGCTGCAATCTAGGCTCTCCAACATCCTCATGGAGACAAAATAATCTGCAAGAAGAAAACATTACACATGGTCACAACTATATGAAATACACATTTATGTACAGAAAATATAAACAAACAGTCCATTCTTTATTAGTCTCTCCTATAACCTAAACCAAGTGGAGCCCTTCTCTCTTTTCTCAAGAAGTCAATAAGAAGTGACAAACTACTAAAAGCTCCTACAAATGCCATTTACATTCTCCACACACTATTATTCTTCTATGCAAGGAAGCCTATTATCCTGTCTTTGAAAAAGACTTCAGCACCATCATTAGCTGCCTGGAAAGTATTGGTGAACAAGGCTGTTCCCCCTATAATGCCACCTAGTCTAACAGGGTTGTACCTCCCAAATTTGATAAGGTTTGGGGTGGATGGGTTTCCTGTACAACCGCCTCAGCTTAGAATCAAAACAAATGGATAAAAAAAAAAAAAAAAAAAAAAAAAAAAAAAAAAGGGTGTGGGGTATAAATTTAGTTACTATGTAAAGTAAAAAAAAAATATTCTTAAATAGCTATCTGTAGTGGCAAATATAAATAACCAGCTACCAGTAAATGGTTAGGGAACAAAATGTCAAATCTAATCTAAGAATAAACTGAAAAGATATATATACCATTAAAGCCGAACTTTGTATCATCAGACTTGGAGATGAAAATTTTTATTTAACCACCTCAATACAGGGCACTTAAACCCCCTTCCTGCCCAGACCAATTTTCAGCTTTCGGTGCTCTCACACTTTGAATGACAATTACTCAGTCATGCAACACTGTACCCAAATGAAATTTGTGTCCTTTTTTTTCACACAAATAGAGCTTTCTTTTGGTGGTATTTAATCACTAATGGGTTTTTTATTTTTTGTGCTATAAATAAAAAAAGACCGTAAATTTTGTGAAAAATTGCCTTTTTCTTTGTTTTTGTCATAAAATTTAGCAAATTAGTAATTTTTCTTCATAAATTTTGGCCAAAACTTATACTGCTATATATCTTTGGTAAAAATAACCCAAATTAGTGTATATTATTTGGTCTTTGTGAAAGTTATAGAGTCTACAAACTATGGTGCCAATCACTGAAAATTGAAAACATCTGATCAGGCCTTCAGTACATCAGGTGAATCTCATTTCTTGAGGTACTAACAAGTCAGAAAAGTACAAATACCCCCCAAATGACCCCTTTTTAGAAAGTAGACATTCCAAGGTATTAAGTAAGTAGCATGGTGAGTTTTTTTTAAGTTGTAATTTTTTCCCACAATTCTTTGCAAAAGGAAGATTTGTTTTTTTTTGTTTTTTTCAAAATTGTCATATTAACTGGTTATTTCTCTCACAGAGCATATGCATACAACAAATTACACCCCAAAATACATTCTGCTACTCTTACCGAGTATGGGGATACCACATGTGTGGGACTTTTACACAGCCTGGCCACATACAAAGGCCCAACATTGAAGTAGCACCATCCGGCGATCTACGAGCATAAATTGCACATCTCATGTCTCAACCACCTATTACACTTTTGAAGGCCCTGGAGCACCAGGACAAAGGAATTGCCCACAAAATGACCCCATTTTGGAAAGCAAACACCCCAACGTATAATCTATGAGTCATAATGAGTCTTTTGAATGGTTATTTTTTTTTCCAGATGTTTTTGGAAAATGTGGAAAAAAAATGAAAACGCATTTTTATTTTACACAAAGTTGTCCATTTATAAGATATTTCAAACACATAGCAAATACATAGCAAAAATTACACCCCAAAATACATTCTGCTACTCTTACGGAGTATGGCGATACCACACGTGTGGGACTTTTACACAGCCTGGCCACATACAAAGGCCCAACATTGAAGTATCCCAATCAGGCAATCTACGAGCATAAATTGCACAACTCATTTCTCAACCACCTATTACACTTTTGAAGGCCCTGGAGCACCAGGACAATGGAATTGCCCACAAAATGACCCCATTTTGTAAAGAAAACACCCCAACGTATGATCTATGAGGCATAATGAGTCTTTTGAACGGTTATTTTTTTTCCAGAAGTTTTTGGAAAATGTGGAAAAAAAAATAAAAACTTTTTTTTTTTTTTTACACAAAGTTGTCCATTTATAAAAGATATTTCCAACACATAGCAAAAATGACACCCCAAAATACATTCTGCTACTCCTCCTGAGTATGGGGATACCACATGTGTGGGACTTTTACACAGCTTGGCCACGTACAGAGGCCCAACATCCAAGTAGCACCAATCAGGCGTTCTAGGAGCATACATTGCATAGATAATTTCCTGGCAACCTATAATTTTTGAAGGCCCTTCATATTTCTAACACATAGCATGTACATACCAAGAATTACAATCCAAAATAAATTCTATTGCGGAAAGGGTAAAAAAAAAAAAAGTATTACCTGTGCTTTTAGTAGTGTCCACAGAAGAGAGCACTGGTCCAGGCAGCAGTCAGGGATGTGCTTAGCGACTGCAATAGTAATTATCCAGGCAGCAGGCAGGAATATTGTCTATAGTCAGCACAAGGATATTGTCAGCACAGCCAAAGCATTTGTCCATAGAAATTGTCCAGGCAGAGACAGCACAGCCATAATATTGTTCCTGGTACACTGTTACCTGCAGACACTCATTATTGTACCGCTCTCCAGCCCTTCATAAACATACTGCCTCTTGCTACAGCTAATTATTTGCATAGTCCAGGTAGCAGGCAGAGGTGTGGTCCGTTCATAGGCAGACAAAGGCATGATGGCAGTACGTCAGCAGCAGGCTGAGGGCCGCAATCGGGTAAGACCTGTGCACAGGGGTAGAGGCTTTGACCCACCCAAATCTCTATGAAGCCTCCGGACTCCAGACCCTAATCCGGAAATTACAAAACCCGGAGTAAAACAAAAAAAAATTGTTTTCTCCATCCGGAAAAACTATTCTGGAGCCCCTCACATATGCGAGACCCCTGTGTACTATAGTAGCAGGGCAACAGATCAGTCCAAGTGGTAGGCAAAAGCATAGTCCATAAAACAGGCCAGGGTCAGTTAACGTGCAAGCAGTCCAAGCGGTGGGCAGAAGCATAGTCACAAAATAGGCCAGGGTCAGTTCATGTGGAAGCAGTCCAAACGGTAGGCAGAGGCATAGTCAAAAAGCAGGCCAGGGTCAGTTCACGTTGAAGGCAGTGGCATGGTTATTTGGGGAAGCATGGAAAATGATCAGCGAAAATATGGGCTAATAATTTAGGGATGTATGATACAGTTCGAAGCATTCACCAATGCCAAGGCCAGGTTGGAAGGGACACTGGGGACAATGGAAGCTGGTATCTTTTCGAAAACCTCTTCTGCTGCACACGCAACATCTTTTTTGCCGTCTTCGGCCTGCTTCCGATAGTGGAATGTTGTACAGGAAATGGCGTTCATGAAGTCGGCTAACAGCATCAGAACGAAGGTCTTCTGGGGTAGGGGGGGGGTCTTTGTTGATAGATGAGGGACGTGGCTACTACTATGAATTTTAGGAAGGGGGCGGGGCTTTCTGTGGATTTTGCGTAGACTATGTAGGAATTGTAAATGGCCAAATGGATTAGATAAATTGCTACCTTCTTGTACCAGAATCGGGACCTCCTTATTGACAAATAGGGCTGAATCATTTGGTCATTGAAATCCACCCCCCCCCCCCATGTAGAGATTATAGTCTTGGACACATGTCGGTTTTTCAATGGGACCTCGTCTTCGCTGAACTACAACTGTAGTGTCATTGTGAATGGTGGACATCATGTGCACGTTCCTGTTATCCTTCCACCTCAAGGCCAGCACTTCATTGCATCTCAGTGTTGCTCTTTCCCCCCTTTGCAGCTTTTTGTTCACTATGGATTGTGGGAAGCCCTTCCTATTTTTTCTTGAGGTTCCGCAGGCCAGGGTTTTTTCGATATATAGGTGTCTGAAAAGGAGCAGGCTGGTATAAGAGTTGTCCAGGTATATATGATATCCTTTTTTCAGAAGTGGGTAAGCCAGGTCCCATACGATTTTTCCAGTTGTGCCCATGTAGGCCGGGCACTCAGGGAGCTGGAGCTGGGAATCTCTTCCTTCATATATGCGGAACGCATATAGATATCCCGTGGCTCTCTCACACAGCTTGTAAAATTTGACTCCGTATTTGGCCTTTTTGCTAGGAATATATTGTTTTATTTCTAGCCGGCCTGAAAATGGTACCAGGGACTCATCCACACATATATTCTTCTCGGGGACATAGAGTTCTGCAAATCGTTGGGAAAATAAATTTATCAGTGGGCGAATCTTGTATAGATTATCGGAATTTGGATGATTGCGGGGAGGGCACTGGGTGTGGTCATTAAAATGAAAGAATCTCATAATCATCTCATATCAGGACCTGGACATTGCGGCAGAATACATGGGCATATGGTGGATGGGGTTGGTGGACCAATAGGTATGTCCTTCATTTTTTTTTGTAAGCCCCATATTTAGGATGAGGCCCAAAAACAATTTGAACTCCTCCAAATTCCAATCTCTCCACTCAAACGGACGGGCATAAGATGATTGGGGGTTACTGGCAATATACGGTTGGGCATACAAATTTGTCTGGTCCACAATGAATTGCAGCAAAGTGTCGGGCAAAAACAGGTGAAAAAAATTGATGTCTGTGAAATTTTGGGTGTTGGCCTGCACACCTGGCTGTGCTGTTAAAGGGGGAATAATTGGTGATCCCGAGTTGGAAGGCAGCCATGTTGGGTTGACAAGACCATCTGGCATGTATGTAGTGGCCCTGGTTCTTGGGGGATGTGACACTCCAGTAGTTGGGGGAGTTGAATTTCCTGTGCTGGTACTCAGGTCTGATGTGGCAGCACTGGTACTAGGCCTGGGCATTTCTGCGCGGCGCTATCTCTAGCGGCAGCACTGGTACTGGGCCTTTGTTCCTGGGGCCTATTGCTGGCGGCAGCACTGGTACTGGGCCTTTCTTCCTGGGGCCTATTTCTGGCGGCAGAGCTGGTACTGGGCCTGGGAATATAATCCTGGTGGCTGGCGGCTTCCTGGTTTCCAGAGTGTCGTGCCCTTTTAGGAGGGACCCATTCTTCATCCGAATCATTACTACTCTCGATCGGTTCAAATGCCGAATTTGATTCGGAATCAGAATTGGACTCTGATGAGAACTCCCGGTGCTCTCATGAGTCATAGAGAGGATCTGGAATGCCTCCTCACTAGTATATCCTCTTTTGGACATGGCTGTGTGGCGGGTAGCTGTGCGACGGGTGACAGATGGGTGGCAGGTGACAGTCACTGATGGGCTGTGCGATGGGTGGCAGGTGACGTTCACTGAGAGGTGATGATGGTGTGATGGGCGATGGTCACTGATGGGTGACAGGCAATGGTCACTGATGGGTGACAGGCCATGGACGGTGACTGGTAATGGTCACAGATAGTTGACAGGCGACGGTCACTGATGGGTGAAAGGTGCACCGCTGATGGTCACTGATGGGTGACAGGGCACAGTCACTGATGGGTGACAGGTGAGAGGGCACGGTCACTGATGGGTGACAGGCCAAGGATGGTGACAGGTGATGGTCACAGATTGTTGACAGGCGATGGTCACTGATGGGTGACGGGTGCACCGCTGACGGTCACTGATGGGTGACGGTTGACAGGGCAGGTCACTGATGGGTGACGGTTGCACCGCTGATGGTCACTGATGGCAGTCTGTTATGTGACAGGTGCACTTTTATGGGGTGACTGTTGGGTGACAGATGACAATTGGGGGGGGGCGATGGGACAGGTGTGGTGTTGGTGCAGACACTACTAAACATAGATCTGTAACTCACTGCTCCTGGCTCTTCTCTCCTCACACTGGAAACGGTGTGTGAGGAGAGAAGGGCTAGTAACAGCTAGTGACAGCTCTTTGTTTACAGTTAGTGATCGGCTGTGAATGGATCACAGCCGATCACATGGTACACAGCCCTGGCCAATGGCTGTGTACTATCGTCGGTGACGAACAGTGTTCCCGGGAACACGCCGCCACCGACGTGATCGCGCGCATGCGCCGTGACATGCGGGGATGTACCATTCGTGATCGGCCGTGACTTCATCACGGCCGATCACGTGTCGGTGACGAGCAGTGTCTTGGTGACACGCCGCCACCAACAGTACAGGGCTGCGCGCTCACGTCATATGACGTCCGCCCAGAACAAGAGGCTTACCGTCCCACCGTCATATGGCGGTAGGCTAGTGGTTAAAGATAAAAATAAATAAATAAAACATGGTTTTGCAGGTTTCCTTTATAGTACAAAAACAGCAGATAATCACTACTATAAGATGTTCATTCATACTGTGAAACAAATTTTATAGAAATATATATATATATATATATATATATATATATATATATATATATATATATATATATATATATATATCTTATCAAACAAATAATATAATAAATATACCCAGAAGTAGGAAGTAAAAAATGTATTTCAATTGGGAGTCACTACTGGGCTTTTTTGAAAAAAACATTTTCTTCATTTCTATAATATTGAATTCTTCTTCACCAATGTGTGCTGATGAGGCTGACACTGATATGCTGCACTGATCATCAGTGTAAATGTCCCGTCACAGGAAGGCCGGTTATCGGTTTTCCTGTCCTCAGACAGTAACAGCACTAAGGAAAGGAAATGCAGATAAACGGCATTTGTTTACATGATCAGCGATGATTGGACATGGCTGATCACATGGTAAAGAGCCAACGTCACTGGCCCTTTATCCTGATCGGTGATGTGCTGTGTCCGAGGGAGAATACAACGTATTCCCATAACAAGAGCGGTTGCACCTAGCCATCACTGTACATTAGGCCGGGCAGGAACAAGTTAATATAAGGCATTACAATTAAATTTATCTCCAGTCTATTGGCCTGCAGCTTCTCTGGGTTCAGATGCCGATCTTCCCTGCACAGAGCTCATAAAGTGACTGTAAAAGTTTGATTTCTTTGATTCATTTAAACAAACATGTCATATTTAACTGCTCTGTGCAATGGTTTGTACAGCCCCGATTCTCCTCTTCTGAGGTCCTCCACCAGTGCTCCTGGCTCCTCCTGCCTTCAGAGTGCCCTTATAGCAAGCTGCTTGCTATAGGGGTACTTGTGCAGGCTCGAAACCTAGCTGCACTGTGTGCTTCTGTTGACACACACAGTGCGGCTCAGCTCTGTCCCCTGCTCCAACCTCACAGGCTGTGATTAACAGCAGCAGGTGCCAATGACTCCCACTGTTGCATTTGAGTCCTGTGAGGAAGTAGAGAGCAGTGCCGCTGCTCTCAGGTACAGTGCTGGAAAGAGATTGGAATCAGGTAAGTATACAGGGGGAACTGGGCGGGGGGGGGGGGGGTCATGTTGGTCACAGGTTTGTTACCTTAACCACTTGACAACTGGGCACTTAAACCCCCTTCCTAACCAGACCAATTTTCAGCTTTTGGTGCTCTCACATTTTGAATGACAATTACTCAGCCATGCAACACTGTATCTATATGAAATTTTTGTCCTTTTTTTCACACAAATGGAGCTTTCTTTTGGTGGTATTTAATCACCGCTGGGTTCTTTATTTTTTGCGCCGTAAAAGAAAAAAGACCGAAAAATCTGTAAAAAAATGCATTTTTCTTCATTTCTGTTATAATATTTTGCAAATTAGTAATTTTTCTTCATATATTTTGGCCAAAATTTATACCGCTACATATCTTTGGTAAAATTAACCCAAATCGGTGGATATTATTTGGTCTTTGTGAAAGTTATAGAGTCCAAAAGCTATGGTGCGAATATCTGAAAATTGATCACACCTGAAGTACTGACGGCCTATCTAATTTCTTGAGACCCTAACATTCCAGAAAAGTACAAATACCCCCCAAATGATACCTTTTTGGAAAGAAGACATTCCAAGGTATTTAGAAAGATGCATGGTGAGATTTTTGAAGTTGTCATTTTTTCCCACAATTCTTTGCAAAATCAAGGTTTTTTTTTTACTTTTTTTTTTTCCCACAAAATTGTCATATTAGCAGGTTATTTCTCACACACCACATATGCATACCACAAATTACACCCCAAAACACATTCTGCTATTACTCCCGAGTACGGCGATACCACATGTGTGAGACTTTTACACAGCGTGGCCACATACAGAGGCCCAACATGCAGGGGAGCACCTTCAGGCGTTCTGTAGCTCCCAGGCCAATTCTGACATTTCTCTCCTACATGTAAAAATCATCATTTATTTGCTAGAAAATTACATAGAACCCCAAAACATTATACATGTTTTTTTAGCAAAGACCCTAGAGAATACAATGGCGGTCGTTGCAACTTTTTATCTCGCACAGTATTTGCGCAGCAATTTTTTTAACGCGTTTTTTTTGGGAAAAAAACTGTTTTGTGCTTTACAAAAACCAAAACAGTAAAGTTAGCCTAATGTTTTTGCATAATGTGAAAGATGAAGTTATACTGAGTAAATAGATACCCAACATGTCACCTTTCAAAATTGCACGCGCTTGTGGAATGGCGCCAAACTTTGCTACTCAAAAATCCCCATAGGCGACGCTTTAAAATTTTTTACTGGTTACATGTTTTGAGTTACAGAGGAGGTCTAGGGACAAAATTATTACTCTCGCTCTACCGATCGCAGCGATACCTCACATGTGTGGTTTGAACACCGTTTTCATATGTGGGCGGGACTTACGTATGCGTTCGCTTCTGCATGCGAGCACGCAGGGACAGGAGCGCTTTAAAAAATTTTTATTTTTTTTTATTGTTCATTTTACTTTATTTATTTTAGTTTGATGCTTTTTTCCCAAAAAAAAAAATTTTTGACCACTTTTATTCCTATTACAAGGAATATAAACATCCTTGTAATAGGAATATGGCATGACAGGTCCTCTTTACAGTGAGATATGGGGTCAATAAGACCCCACATCTCACCTCTAGGCTGGGAAGCCTGAAATAAAAAAAAAAAAAAAAAAAACGATCCTGGCTTCGATCGTAGCGGTGAGTCGGTAGAAGCGCGGGAGGGGGGGACATCCCCTCTCGCCTCCCGTAAGAACGATCAAGCAGTGGAACAGCTGCTATGATCGTTCTCATGGTGTAGGGAATCGCCGGCTGAAAAAGCCGATATCTGAATGATGCCTGTAGCTGCAACCATCATTCAGATATCTCCGCACAAAGTCAAGGACGTTGTATGACGGCCGGTGGGCGGGAAGTGGTTAAAACGCATTTTTTTTTTAACACAAAGTTGTTCATTTATACAATATTTCTACCACATAACATGTACATACCAAAAATGACACCCCAAAATAGATTCCCCTGCTCCTCCTGAGTACGGCGATACCACATGTGTGCGACTTCCACAGCCTGGCCACATACAGAGGCCGAGTACAGCTGAGCATGGCTCGGTATGGCGGGGTATTGCGGAGTATGGCGGGGTATTGCGGAGTATGGCGGGGTATTGTGGAGTATGGCGGGGTATTGTGGAGTATGGCGGGGTATTGCGGAGTATGACGGGGTATTGCGGAGTATGGCGGGGTATTGCAGAGCATGGCAGGGTATTGCAGAGCATGGCAGAGTATGGCGGAGTATGGCGGGGTATTGCAGGGTATTGCAGGGTATGGCAGAGTATGGCAGAGTATGGCGGGGTATGGCGGGGTATTGCGGAGTATGGCGGGGGCATGGCAGAGTATGGCGGGGGCATAGCAGAGTATGGCGGGGGCATGGCAGAGTATGGCGGGGGCATGGCAGAGTATGGCGGGGGCATGGCAGAGTATGGCGGGGGCATGGCAGAGTATGGCGGGGGCATGGCAGAGTATGGCGGGGGCATGGCAGAGTATGGCGGGGGCATGGCAGAGTATGGCGGGGGCATGGCAGAGTATGGCGGGGGCATGGCAGAGTATGGCGGGGGCATGGCAGAGTATGGCGGGGGCATGGCAGAGTATGGCGGGGGCATGGCAGAGTATGGCGGGGGCATGGCAGAGTATGGCGGGGGCATGGCAGAGTATGGCGGGGGCATGGCAGAGTATGGCGGGGGCATGGCAGAGTATGGCGGGGGCATGGCAGAGTATGGCGGGGGCATGGCAGAGTATGGCGGGGGCATGGCAGAGTATGGCGGGGGCATGGCAGAGTATGGCGGGGGCATGGCAGAGTATGGCGGGGGCATGGCAGGGTATGGCGGGGGCATTGCAGAGTATGGCGGGGGCATTGCAGAGTATGGCGGGGGCATTGCAGAGTATTGCGGGGGAATTGCAGAGTATTGCACAGCATTGCAGAGTATTGTGGGGGCATTGCAGAGTATGGCGGGGGCATTGCAGAGTATTGTGGGGGTATTGCAGAGTATTGTGGGGGTATTGCAGAGTATTGTGGGGGTATTGCAGAGTATTGTGGGGGTATTGCAGAGTACTGCACAGCATTGCAGAGTATTGTGGGGGTATTGCAGAGTATTGCACAGCATTGCAGAGTATTGTGGGGGCATTGCAGAGTATTGCACAGCATTGCAGAGTATTGTGGGGGTATTGCAGAGTATTGTGGGGGTATTGCAGAGTATTGCACAGCATTGCAGAGTATTGTGGGGGTATTGCAGAGTATTGTGGGGGTGTTGCAGAGTATTGCTCAGCATTGCAGTGTAGTGGGGATGGCTGAGCATGGATGGATGGATGCCTCTGTGCAGCGCTGTGGGCACTACACATACAGCCCACAGCGCTGCAGACATCCATCCATCCCCCTCCCCGCTCACTGTGTACCGATCGGTACACAGGCGGGGAGGAGAGGAACCGGCGTCATCAGATGACGCCGGTCTGTTTACATGTGATCGCGCCGTCATTTGACGGCGCGATCACATGGTAAACGGCCGCGATCAGCGGCCATTTACCGGGATCCGTGATGCGCCGGGTCCGGAGGTCACGGATGTGTTCGGGTGCGCGCCCCAGGGGGCGCGCGAGAGGGGAATTCTGGGAGGACGTCATAGTACGTCCACCCAGAGTTATCCAACCGCCCTGCAGCCGTCATTCGGCTATGGGCCGGTTGGTAAGTGGTTAAAGTGGATGTAAACCCACTCTCATCCTTTCTAAACTACTGCCATAGGGTTATCTATAAGGATAATCATGCCTCCTGCATGTATCTTTACCTGTCAAAAGTCTCCCCTCTGTCTGTTATAAAACCCGAAAAAAACTGCAGATTCTGTGGGTGGGTCTGTTGTCCAGAGCTCAGTGGGTGGAGTCGTGATGTCAGTAGACTCCCCGCCCACCTCTACACTCCTTGTCAACATGCATTTTCTCCAGTATATTTCTTACACTGAACTTCTGTTATGATCACTAACATCCAGGCATCGCAGTGCATTGCTGGCTGATGATTGGCCAAGCATGCACTATGACCCGCATGCTTGGCCAATCACAGCGCCGCCTGAACAGAGAGCCATAATTGGCCAAAGCCAAGGAGGCTTTGGCCAATTATGGCTCAGGGGATTTAGTACACGCCCCACACTATATAAGGCCGCCTGCACGTTCATTGAGAGAGAGAGAGAGAGAGAGAGAGAGAGAGAGAGAGAGAGAGAGAGAGAGAGAGAGAGAGAGAGAGAGACAGTGACATTTGATTTGAGTTAGATAGATTAGGCAGAACAGTCAGTTAGCTGCACTTACAGTGTATTGTGTATATATATGCATCCCAGGTGTTGCATATTATATATATATACACACTGTATTCAGTTTAGCTAGATCCGTTCTTGTTATCTTCCTACTGACAGGCAGGCTTGTCTTGTTACAGTATTTACAGCTACCTGAAGAAAATTACTGGTGTTTCTTTGATCCTATTAGTACCACAGTCAGGCAGCTAGACTATTTACAGTTAGTGCAGTGCGTCCTGCTCACAGTGTTCAGCTAGATCCGTTCCTGTTATCTTCTTACTGACAGGCAGGCTTGTCTTGTTACAGTATATACAGCTACCTGAAGAAAATTACTGGTGTTCTTTTGATCCTATTAGGACCACAGTCAGGCAGCTAGACTATTTACAGTTAGTGCAATGCGTCCTGCTCAGTGTTCAGCTAAACCTACAAGTTAGTGGGGTGCGTCCTGCTCACAGTGTTCAGCTAAACCTACAAGTTAGTGTGGTGCGTCCACCTCACAGTGTTCAGCTAGATCCGTTCCTGTTATCTTCCTACTGACAGGTAGGCTTGTCTTGTTACAGTATATACAGCTACCTGAAGAAAATTACTGGTGTACTTTTGATCCTATTAGTACCACAGTCAGGCAGCTAGACTATTTACAGTTAGTGCAATGCGTCCTGCTAACAGTGTTTAGCTAAACCTACAAAAGTTAGTGGGGTGCGTCCTGCTCAGTGTTCAGCTAAACCTACAAGTTAGTGCAGTGCATCCTGCTCACAGTGTTCAGCTAGATCCGTTCCTGTTATCTTCTTACTGACAGGCAGGCTTGTCTTGTTACAGTATATACTGCTACCTGAAGAAAATTACTGGTGTTCTTTTGATCCTATTAGTACCACAGTCAGGCAGCTAGACTATTTACAGTTAGTGCAGTGCATCCTGCTCACAGTGTTCAGCTAAACCTACAAGTTAGTGGGGTGCGTCCTGCTCACAGTGTTCAGCTAAACCTACAAGTTAGTGGGGTGCGTCCACCTCACAGTGTTCAGCTAAACCTACAAGTTAGTGCAGTGCGTCCTGCTCACAGTGTTCAGCTAGATCCGTTTCTGTTATCTTCTTACTGACAGGCAGGCTTGTCTTGTTACAGTATATACAACTACCTGAAGAAAATTAATGGTGTTCTTTTGATCCTATTAGTACCACAGTCAGGCAGCTAGACTATTTACAGTTAGTGCAGTGCATCCTGCTCACAGTGTTCAGCTAAACCTACAAGTTAGTGGGGTGCGTCCTGCTCACAGTGTTCAGCTAAACCTACAAGTTAGTGGGGTGCGTCCACCTCAGTGTTCAGCTAAACCTACAAGTTAGTGGGGTGCGTCCTGCTCACAGTGTTCAGCTAAACCTACAAGTTAGTGGGGTGCGTCCACCTCACAGTGTTCAGCTAAAGCTACCTGTAGAAGGTTGGTGGTGTTCTTATACTACAGGCAGGCAGTTGATTTTGCTAGCTGCAGTATCAGTACATATATATATATATATATATATATATATATATATATATATATATATATATACACACATATCCCAGCTTAGTGCAGCTACAGGCCATTAGTATGTCTGGAAGGCCAAGAAGGAGAGGCAGACAGTCATAAGCCAATAAGAGGGCAAGCAGGCTCTGTGTCTAGTGCTGGTCATGGAGACGGTGCATCCTCATCAGCATGTGGCCGTGGGACACGCTTGGGCTTTTTTTCGGCAGCTGGCCGTGTTGAGCCACAACATGCAGAAGACTTGGTCGAGTGGATGACCAAGCCGTCCTCATCCTCCTCATCCTCTCTCACCCATGCCCAGGGTACTTTGTCTGGCAAAGCAGCGGCCTCTTCCCTCGGCTCAATGTCATCAGTGACTCCTTCCCTAGCCCCACCATGTCCTCCTGAGGAGTCCCTCGAACTGTTTGACCACAGTGTTGGGCACATGCTCCAGGAGGATGCCCAGCGTTTGGAAGGCTCTGATGATGATACTGAGCTCGATGAAGGCAGTAACATGAGCGCAGACAGAGGGGGTGCCCAAGAAGGACAGCAATCTGGCAGTCATGCTCCCCCTGCTGCAGCATACTGCCAGGTTTGCTCCAGTGATGAGGAGGGAGGGGATGATGAGGTCACTGACTCAACGTGGGTGCCTGATAGGAGAGAGGAGGAGGAGGCGGCACATCACCAACGAGGCAGGATGCCCTCCAGGGGCCAGTCTAAGGGCAGCACATTGACTGCATCACACCCCAAAGCTCCACATGTGCAGGGCGCTGCAGTCTCTGCGCGTTATTCAAAAAGTTCTTTGGTGTGGGCCTTTTTTGAGACGAGTGCATCAGATCGCACCGCTGCTATTTGCAACATATGTCTCAAGCGTATCTCGCGTGGCCAAAACATCTCCCGCTTGGGTACCACATGCTTGACCAGACATATGTTGACCTGCCATGCAGTTCGTTGGCAAGCGTATCTAAAAGACCCACACCAAAGAACAAAGAGGACCTCTCCTTGCTCCTCATCAGCTGAGATCTCCAACCCCACTATACCTTCAGTCCTCTCTGAGACCTGCACTGAGAGGAATGAAGGTGTAGAATTAGGTGTGTCACAGCCAAGTACTTGTGGGCAATCTGCTTTTGGTACACCGACGTCAGATTGTACCAGGCAAATTTCCCTGCCCCAGCTGCTGCACCGCCGAAAGAAGTTGCTCCCAGCCATCCACATGCGCAGCGGTTGAATGCTAGCTTGGCAAAATTGCTAGCACTTCAACTGCTGCCTTTTCAGTTGGTAGACTCTGCCCCCTTCCCTGAGTTTGTGGAATGTGCGGTTCCTCAGTGGCAGGTACCTAAACGCCACTTTTTCTCACGGAAGGCGATTCCGGCTCTCTACTGGCATGTGGAAGGCAATGTCCATGCCTCGCTGGACAGGGCGGTCAGCGGTAAGGTGCATATTACCGCTGACTCATGGTCCAGCAGGCATGGACAGGGACGTTACCTAAGTTTCACAGCGCATTGGGTGACTCTGCTGGCAGCTGGGAAGGATGCAGGACAAGGTGCAGTAGTGTTGGAGGTTGTTCCGCCACCACGCCTCCAAAATGCTAATGATTGTGACACACCTCTCTCCTCCACCCCCTCCTCTTCTTCTTCCTCCATGGCCTCTTCCTGTGCTTTGCCCTCGGAACCAGCGGTGCTCCGTAGCCATTCAAGGGGCTACGCAAGTACGCAGGCCAAAAGATGCCATGCGGTGCTTGAGCTGGTGTGCTTGGGGGACAGGAGCCACACTGGGGCAGAGGTTCTGTCAGCTCTGCAGGGGCAGGTTCAGAGGTGGTTGACGCCACACCAACTTAAGGCAGGAATGGTGGTTTGCGACAATGGCACCAACCTCCTCTCTGCCCTCCGACAGGGACAAATGACCCATGTGCCCTGTTTGGCTCATGTCCTTAACTTGGTGGTGCAGCGGTTCTTGGGCAGGTACCCGGGCTTACAGGATGTCCTGAGGCAGGCCAGGAAAGTCTGTGTGCATTTCCGCCGGTCATATAATGCCAGTGCTCGGCTGACGGACCTCCAAAAAGGAGTTTAACCTGCCCAAGAACCGCCTAATCTGTGACATACCCACCAGGTGGAACTCAACGTTGGCCATGCTGCAGCGGCTGCACACGCAGCAGAGGGCCATCAATGAGTACCTGTGCGACTATGGCACCAGGACAGGGTCAGGGGAGCTTGGTTTTTTTCCCCACGCCAGTGGGCCATGATCAGGGATGCATGCACTGTCCTGTCACCATTTGAGGAGGCCACGAGGATGGTGAGCAGTGACAGTGCATGCATCAGTGACACTGTCCCCCTTGTCCACCTGTTGGAGCGTGGAATAATGGACAGGGCACTTGAGGCAGAACAGAGGCAGGAAGAGGAGGACTTCCTTAGCTCTCAAGGCCCCCTTTATCCAGACAGTGTTTCTGCATGCCCGCCAATAACACAGGAAGAGGACGAGGAGGAGGAAGATTGTGTCAGTATGGAGGTGGAGCCTGGCACTCAGCATCAGCAGCAGTCTTTAAGGGATCAGTCCCAAGAAACATATGGACTTGTACGTGGCTGGGAGGAGGTGGCTGCGGACCATGTCGTCCTTAGTGACCCAGAGGACTCCAGACCGAATGCCTCAGCAAACCTACGCTGCATGGCCTCCCTGATCCTGCAAAGCCTGCGTAAGGATCCTCGTATTCATGGTATCAAGGAGAAGGACCAATACTGGCTGGCAACCCTCCTTGATCCACGTTACAAGGGTAAGGTTGCGGATGAAACATCTTCGGGAGGCCTTGCAGAAAGGTCTGTGCAACGCGTTCCCAGAGACTGGGAGGTTACAAACTCCTGTTTCTGGACAACGTGTTGCTGAGGCTTCGGTCAGTCAAAGAAGGAGCGGTGGAGAAGGTGGCCGTCTGACCGATGCGTTCAGACAATTTTTTGGTCCGCAGCCCCAAGGTATGATCGGTTCCAGCAACCATCGCCAGCGTCTGTTTTACATGGTGCAGGAATACCTAGGGGCAAGATCAGACTTGGACACCTTTCCCACCGAAAATCCTCTGGGTTACTGGGTCTTGAGGATGGATCAATGGCCAGAGCTTGCACAGTATGCAATTGAGCTACTGGCCTGTCCTGCATCCAGCGTTCTTTCGGAACGCACATTCAGTGCTGATGGAGGCTTTGTAACCGATCACAGGGTGCGTCTGTCCACCGACTCGGTCGATCGACTGACCTTCATAAAAATGAATCAGTCTTGGATCACCACCAGCTACCAAGCACCTGATGCTGATGTAACCGAATAATTTTTTTTTAAATCTCAGATCCCTTCAAAGACTGCCTATGCTGATGCTGAGTGACTATCCCTGAGTAATTATCCTCTTCCTCCTCAATCATCACGCTGATAGCTTGAAAGAACATTTTTGGTTCTGGGCGCCAACACCAATGCCTAAGGCACAATTTTTCAGCCCCTGTTTAACAGGGGCGTGTGATTACAATTTTTGATGCAATACTTTGCAGCAGGGCTCGTTCCTGCGTTCCAACTAGAGTGTCTGTGAGGGGTTGCAGTTTTGTAGCACCAGCACCAGTGCCTAAGGCCCAATTTTTCTGCCCCTGTTTAACAGGGGCGTATAATTACAATTTTTGATCTAATATTTCAAAGCAGGGCCCATTTCTGCACCCACCAAGAGCGAGTGAGGACTTACAGTGTTGTGGCACCACTACCACCACCACCAAAGGCCCAGTTTTTCTGCCCCTGTTCAACAGGGGCATGTAATTACAATTCTTGATCTAATATTTCACAGCAGGGCCCTGTGAGGGCTTACGTTGTTGTGGCCACAACAACACCTAAGGGCCAAATTTATGCTGAGTACATAGGGCAGGCCCCTACTTTCAAACATCTAACTTACAAACGACTCCTACTTGCAAACGGAAGGAGACAACAGGAAGTGAGATGAAATCTACCCCTAGGAAGGGAAATTCTCTCCTGTAAGAGTTAATATGGGAAAAACATTTCTCCTTTCCACTGATGCTTTCCAATCCTTGTTCCACAAAAAAACCCAAATTTTCAAAAAACATTTGTCATTGGGACAAAAAGTGAGGTGAAATCTTCTAAAGAGGAGGAAAGACAGCAAAACAAATGTCACAGGGGTGATAACCCTTCCCTATGTTTTCCAAAAAGCTTAAAAAAGATTTTTTGGCTGGAGCTAAACACGTTAAAAATGTACCCGTTCAAAATGACAAACAGATTCTACTTAACAACAAACCTACAGTCCCTGTCTTGTTTGCACCGCCTGTATACTGCTGTTCAGAGTATATAGAGCCTTGTGGCCCCACACCTTTCCTTATTTTAATTTGGGTGCGGGGTTCCCCTTAATATCCATACAAGACCCAAAGGGCCTGGTAATGGACTGGGGGGTACCCATACCGTTTGTCTCACTGATTTTCATCCATATTGCCAGGACCCGACATTACATTAAACCCGCAAGCAGTTTTAAATTAGATTTTTTCCTTTAAAAATGACATTTGGTGCAGGGACTGTTCTAAACACGGGAAACACGCGCCACTTTACAGGCATACTATAGACACCCCCCAGGTACGATATTTAAAGGAATATTTCACTTTTTTTTTTTTTTTACTTTAACCATCATTAAAATCACTGCTCCCGAAAAAACGGCCGTTTTTAAGTTTTTTTTGCATTGATACATGTCCCCTGGGGTAGGACCCGGGTCCCCAAATCCTTTTTAGGACAATACCATGCAAATTAGCCTTTAAAATGAGCACTTTTGATTTCGAACGTTCGAGTCCCATAGACGTCAATGGGGTTCTAACGTTCGTGCGAATTTTTGGTCCGTTCGCAGGTCCTGGTGCGAACCGAACCGGGGGGTGTTCGGCTCATCCCTAATGCTGAGGTGTGGAGCAGCCAATCCTGGGAGAGCTGGAGAAGAAAGGAGGAGGGGAGGAGAATTACACAGAATGCCTCGCTAAGGCTCCTGCATGAGATATGTAAATCACCCGTCACTCACAGCGGGGGGGGGGGGGGAAGAGAACTGACTGGTATTTGTCCCTTTTTATCTCACTAAAAAAAATAAATAAAGAGGATTGCTCAGAGCTGGATTAACTCTTCATGGCAAGACTGGGCACAGATTATATGAAATCCTATACTGTACAAGTTACAAGCCTAAATGAAGTTAAAAAATTTTTTTTCAGGTTTACATCCACTTTAACCGGTTCCCGACCATGTCACTCAGTTATACTGCGGCACAACGGCTCTACTGGGCGAAATCTCGTATGGGTACGTCCTACCCTTTTTTGGCCAGAGGGCACGCGCACGCGTGGCCAGTGGGCACGATCCCCGACGGCCACGTGCGAGCGCCAGCACGGGGATTTGTGTGTTTACAAACACACAAATCCCTGTGCTGTCAGAGGAGAGGAGCCATATGGTTTGTTCCTAATAAGTAGGAAAAACGATACGTCTCCTCTCCTAGTCAATCCTACTATACAGTTAAAACACACAATTAACTGCTTGATCGCCCCCTAGTGTTAACCCCTTCCCTGCCAGTGACATTTACACAGTAACCAGTGCATTTTTATAGCACTGATCGATGTATAAATGCCAATGGTCCCCAAAAAGTGTCAAAAGTCTCTGATCTGTCCGTCAAAAAAAAAAAAAAAAGCCATACATTTTTCCCATAGTTTGCAGACGTTATAACTTTTGCGCAAACCAATCAATATACGCTTATTGTGATTTTTATTTACCAAAAGTACGTAGAAGAATATATATTGGTCTAAAACTGATGAAGAAATTTTTTTTTTTTTTTTAATTTGGGGGATATTTATCATAGCAAAAAGTAAAAACATTGCTCTTTTTTCAAAATTTTCGCTTTTTTGTTTATAGCGCAAAAAAATAAAAAAAACTGCAGAGGTGATCAAATCCTATCAAAATAAAGCTCTATTTGTGGGGGGGGGGGGGAAGACGCAAATTTAGTTTGGGTACAGCGAACAACCGCGCATTGTCAGTTAAAGCGACGCAGTGCCAAAAATTTTAACAAGTGCTCTGGTCAGGAAGAGGGTAAAATCTTCCGGGGCTGAAGTTGTTAATGCATTAATGTGTTACTAAACCCAGGACCCTGCATTTACTATATCTGGACTCCCACAGTACACAGAAATGCAATTTTTAGTAAATAGAACTGCTAAATACCTTTTGTCATCAGCAGTATATAGCAGTCTTGGGACTTCCATCAGTGTCTGCTTAAAGCTTGTAGGAGTTTTCATTCTCCTACTGTCCTATGGGGCTGCATGACCCCTGACCCTCTGTTTGGACAGTGTTGTTTGGCCCTGTGCTGATCACATGCACCCTCCCAAGAAAAAAAAAAAAAAACCTCCACCAAACTGAGCATGTGCAGAGTGCCCCCAAGGCTCTGTACTGTCAGAAGACTGGGGACAATGGAAGAAGGGGAGGATCAGAAAGGACAGGATCAAACAGCCTTTTTACACAATGTGGAGGATTAACCCTTTAGGTTGCACAGCGAGTATAACAAGCATCCTTTACTGCATATGCAGACTGATCTTACTGTTGTGTGTTTAGCATCACTTTAAGGAAAAAAAACAAAAACTTCTACCATTAGAATCACATCCTTCTCCTGCCCAGGACTACATGTCACATGAGGCATTGCTCCTCACACATTCACAAGCTCTCAGGCACTGACATGTATGGATGGTGTACAGAGCTGTATGTGTGCGGCACTGCATTTCCCAATATGTAAACAAATAATGCTTTCTGTATGCAGGCCAACTAAGCAGCTGACAAACTAATAAATTATAAAATAGTTGTCAACTATTTTCATTATCGATGTCAAGTAGTTGTTTCAGCCCTACTCCTTTAATTTTGCTTATTTTGTCTTAATGCTCTTTGATCAGTGTAATGGCCTTACATTTTTACCTTTATTCTGTACATGTAATTCTGGTATCTAATTCCCGATGGATGGCCTTGAGTTGGGTTATTTTTTTTGTTTTGCCTGACCTAATTTGAATTTATGGGGTTGAGCTCTTCATTGAGGTGTAAAACCATTTGGAATTTTTACCTGAACCTTTGGATGGGGGTTGTGCTGTACCAGTCAGCCACAAAAGTTGAATTTGTTGTCTACTTTGTAAACTTTTTCTGTCCCTTTTTTCTGTACTATGCTTATTTTGTATGTACAATACTGTTTAAAATCAATAAAAAGAATTTAACAAAAAAAAAAAAAAAACAAATAAAACAACCAACAACTACTAAAAGTAGAAAAACGTGGACTACCCAGCTGAATACAAGCCCTCAGGAGAGGTCTAACTTTGCTTGCGATGTTAAAAAGAACATTGACTTCAGCATGACAAGGCCACTATGTTACTTAAAGTGGAACTTTAGTCAGAAAGTCCTGCTAGATCACTTCAGGCTGTTGCCTTTTGCAGGTATTGCTATGTAAAACAAATAAGTGCTTATCCATATTAAAATTCAATAATACACTCGCTCTGCACATGCTAAGTTGCTCTATTTTTAGACACTGTGTCGAAAATCAGAGCCACTAGAGGCCGATCTGCCTAAAGATTTACTGCTGCTCAGGGGCTCTGGGCTTCAGCAGAATGGCAGCCTCTGGCAGGAAGAAACAGGAACAATGCTGGAGACAATTTATAGCACACACTCATTTTGATAGCATAATTATTAATGTGGAATGTATGTTTCTTGCTAAGGAACATTATTTTTTTTTCCAACAAGTTATTATGGGTAAAGTTCCACTTTAGTTCATTTTTTAAGTCCATGGTGCAGGAGGGAGCGAGCCATACTTATAGGAGATTACAGAACACGGTAAAAACCATTTTAGCATCTCAGGGCTTTTACAGGTAACACCCAGCTGTCTTGAGTGACAACAGCATATGCAAAATAATTTTGAGCAATGTTGTATGAATTCTTGACTCCCAGCAATATGAACGTAGCCTGGGTATCCTTGAGACTGCAAATTAAACCTGGAAACGTTTTTCGAAGAGCATCCTTAACAGAATACTGCTCTTTTCCAAAAAAAAAAAAAAAAACCTTGAAAGATAACTCACAACAGTATATTGCAGATTCAGATTCACTGGCTTTAAAAGATACCCCAGGAACCAGTTGCTACCTGGATGTTCTTTCATATTCTACAGCTGAAGCATGCAATTCAGGCCCAGTTCTCTATGCCAATACCACTGGCATCTGACACAATTTAAAACTGTCTAACCTTTAGCCCTGGTTCACACTGGTGCGATTTGACATGTCAAATTGCATGTCAAATCGGTGGCAATTGCACCGTCCTAATCGATGAGACACCACATTTGCGGTGCTGGACCGATTTCAAAAAGTAGTTTTTGTACTACTTTTTGTGATTTCGGGGTACGATTTGCAGAAACCCGCACAGATGTCTGTGAAATTGCCTCCAAAATTGGGACTGACATGTGGGAGTGAAATTGTGCGAGTTCAGCTGAACTCGTACGGCTTAATTCCCACAGCTCAGTGTGAACCTGGGCTTAACCAAATAGTGGATCAACTTATATAGTTGGTCCGCTATATGGTTAAGGGTGGATGTTTTTGTATAAAATTGAGTGCTTATATGAAGGAAGGTTTTATTAACATTTATTTGTACAATAACGGCTATTTGTGTTATCACTATAAAAGTGTACTGCTTGTAACACGTGTGTATATATGAAAGTGTTTCTTTCAATGGCATATTCGCATTACAAGCAGCTATTTTGTGCAATTGTTGAGCAGGCATTCAAGTTTGCAGCGGAGCCTTGGCAGAATTATTAGTAACATGGAGATTATGCCTTTACAGCATGCTTAAATGGAAGTTTATGTGAAGACAACTCCTTGGGGAGGCATTACAGACCAAGGTTTTTGTTTTGCGCAATATATGTGGCAGTTGGTTGTATATACAGCGAGAGAAAAAAAGTATTTGATCCCCTGCTGATTTTGTATGTTTGCCCACTGACAAAGAAATGATCAGTCTACAATTTTAGATGGTAGGTTCATTTTAACAGTGAGAGACGGAATAACAAAATTATCCAGAAAATAGATATATATATATATTTTTTTTTTTTTAAATGTATAAATTGATTTGCATTTTAACCACTTGCCGACCAGCCGCCGCAGTTGTACTGCGGCCGAATGGCATGGCTGGGCGAAATGACGTTATATTATGTCGCTTCGCCCTGTGGCCACTAGGGGCGCACGCGTGCGCCCGCTGCTTGCCCCTGGAGCCGATGCGAGTACCCAGCAGTCACGATCACCGCCGGGCTACCGCGATCGCTGCCGACACTCCGAGAACCGGGATGTGTGTGTGTAAACACAGTTTCCGGTTCTCTGAGGGGAGGAGAGACAGATTGTCTGTTCATACAGATTATGAACAGCGATCTGTCATCTCCCCTACACAGTCCCCTCCCTCCTTCAGCTAGAACACACTAGGGAACACAATTAACCCCTTGATCGTTCCCTAGTGTTAACCCCTTCACTGCCAGTGACATTTTAACAGTAATCAGTGCATTTTTAGAGCACTGATCGCTGTATAAATGCCAATGGTCCCAAAAATGTGTCAAAAGCGTCCAATGTTTCCGCCATAATGTCGCAGTCCCAATAAAAAAAAAAAAAAAAAAAAAATTATAATAAAAATGCCATAAAACTATCCCCTATTTTGCAGACACTATAACTTTTGCCCAAACCAAACAATATACGCTTATTGCAATTTTTTTAACCAAAAATATGTAGAAGAATACGATATAAGGAGAGTTGTTTGTTGGGACTTTAAATGAGGATTTATGGGGTCGTTCAACTCCCCTCCTCCATCCCGGTTTTGGTACACAAAAAGAGAGAGCTAGAACGTAGGGCGGGACTTTGAGTGAGGCACACGGAAGCAGTAGATATGGGGCAAAAGACAATTTTAATTAAAAAAAGGTAATATATTTCCACATGGCAATACACAAGGTCAATATAAGTACTTAGTATTGTATCACAATGAGCGGTCCAACATGGACTTGTTTGCAAGTATATAATAAATGAGAAGCACAATAGCATATACCATATACTATACAAAAGATACCAATGTTTGCAGAGTATAGAGGAGAAAAACAAAAGAGCACAAATAAAATGGAACGTCCATACATAGTTAATGGTTAGGTACACCTTTCGGTAGTTGTAAGCTCTACGCGTTTCGGGATCTTTATGTCACTCTTCAGGAGCAAGACCTCAAGGGTCACCTACGAATATGAAAAGACCACATTTGGAAGAAGTTCAGAAAGAGAGGTGGGCAAATGTAAAACATGTCCCATCACATATATACACCTGACCCACCAACTTACATGCATGTATGCGCGATGGGGACACCGCCAAGAAAGCCAGGTCGGCCAGTAATACCACCCCCGGAGCCGAGGGGGCTCTTCCTGGCGACATACAGCCAGCCCAAAGCAACACCCCAGGTGGGTCACATATAGAGGTGATGGTGACGAGAGGGAGAAGAGGATGCAAGTGGGACAGGCTGCCCTAATTGCAAGGGAGGGTCTGTGAAAAACAAGGTGAATAAAAGGTGAGAGATAACAAAAGTGTTGTTCATAAGCCAGGAAAGGAAAAGAAAAAAGGGACTGTGTAAGAAGTGAACAAAGAAATATACCTGCTGAGAAGGTGAATAAGGCAAGGACGCCATAAGTGAATATCAACCAAGGAAGGAAAGGTGAGGAAGGACAAAATGTGTAGTCCAAAATCAAGGGGAGGCCAAGGCGGGGAGTGCCACCATTCATAAGCCCCCAACGTCATGTACCAGCGAGCTATGAGGGGCAAGGGAGGCGCCATGGGGAGACCGCCTGTACGACCAAGCGGCTCACCCGGATGCGTCATGTCAAGCCTCTCGAGCGCTGGAGATGGAAAGCAGGCATGCCGGGTAGGAGTGCGCCACAAGGACGCCAGATATCTGGCACAAGACATGACGTCGACGCGCAGTGGAGGAAGCCCAACCCCCCGCGTCAGATCAAGTGGGAGGGGCCAAGCCCAGTGCGTGTCGCGGCTCCGGGACGTAGCAGAATGTCCCTTTCTTTTTCTTTTCCTTTCCTGGCTTATGAACAACACTTTTGTTATCTCTCACCTTTTATTCACCTTGTTTTTCACAGACCCTCCCTTGCAATTAGGGCAGCCTGTCCCACTTGCATCCTCTTCTCCCTCTCGTCACCATCACCTCTATATGTGACCCACCTGGGGTGTTGCTTTGGGCTGGCTGTATGTCGCCAGGAAGAGCCCCCTCGGCTCCGGGGGTGGTATTACTGGCCGACCTGGCTTTCTTGGCGGTGTCCCCATCGCGCATACATGCATGTAAGTTGGTGGGTCAGGTGTATATATGTGATGGGACATGTTTTACATTTGCCCACCTCCCTTTCTGAACTTCTTCCAAATGTGGTCTTTTCATATTCGTAGGTGACCCTTGAGGTCTTGCTCCTGAAGAGTGACATAAAGATCCCGAAACGCGTAGAGCTTACAACTACCGAAAGGTGTACCTAACCATTAACTATGTATGGACGTTCCATTTTATTTGTGCTCTTTTGTTTTTCTCCTCTATACTCTGCAAACATTGGTATCTTTTGTATAGTATATGGTATATGCTATTGTGCTTCTCATTTATTATATACTTGCAAACAAGTCCATGTTGGACCGCTCATTGTGATACAATACTAAGTACTTATATTGACCTTGTGTATTGCCATGTGGAAATATATTACCTTTTATAATTAAAATTGTCTTTTGCCCCATATCTACTGCTTCCGTGTGCCTCACTCAAAGTCCCGCCCTACGTTCTCTCTTTTTTTTTTTTATGTAGAATACATATTGGCCTAAACTGAAGAAATTTTTTTCTTTTTAATATATTTTTGGGGGATATTTATTATAGCAAAAAGTAAAAAAAATTGCGTTTTTTTTTCAAAATTGTCGCTCTTTTTTGTTTATAGTGCAAAAAAAAAAAAAAAAAAAAAAAAAAAAAACGCAGAGGTGATCAAATACCATCAAAAGAAACTTCTATTTGTGGGGAAAAAAGGACGTCAATTTTGTTTGGATGCAACGTCGCACGACCGCGCAATTGTCAGGTAAAGCGACGCAGTGCCGAAACACATAAAGTGCTCTGGTCAGGAAGGGGGTAAAATCTTCCAGGGCTGAAGCAGTTAATGAGTGAAATAAGTATTTGATCCCCTATCAGCAAGATTTCTGGCTCCCAGGCGTCTTCTATACAGGTACCGAACTGAGATTAGGAGCACTCTCTTAAAGGCAATGCTCCTAATCTCAGATTACCTGTATAAAAGACACCTGTACACAGAAGCAATCATATTCCAACAGGTGACAACAGTTGGTGCGATTATTCGCAAATGAAAGAAACACAAAATAAAATAACTGTCAATCTCCGATGGTCTGGGGCTCCATGCAAGTTCTCACTTCATGAAGTTTCAATGATCATGAGAATAGTGAGGAATCAGCCCAGAACATGGGAGAATCTTGTCAATGATCTCAAGGCAGCTGGATACATAGTCACCAAGAAAACAATTTGTAACACACTACGCCGCGAAGGACTGAAATCCTGCAGCGCCCGGAAAGGTCCCCCTGCTCAAGAAAGCACATGTACAGGCCCCTCTGAAGTTTGCTAATGAACATCTGAAGGATTCAGAGAACTGGGTGAAAGTGTTGTGGTCAGATAAGACCAAAATCAAGCTCCTTGGCATCAACTCAACTCGCCGAGTTTGGAGGAGGAGGAGGAGGAGGAGGAGGAGGAGGAGGAGGAATGCGGCCTCCGACCCCAAGAACACAATCCCACCGTCAAACATGGAGGTGGAAAAATTATGCTTTGGGGGTGTTTTTCTGATAAGGGGAAAGGACAACTTCACAGCATCAAAGGGACAATGGACAGGGCTATGTACCATCAAATCTTGGGCGAGAACCTACTTCCGTCAGCCAGGGCATTAAAATGGGTCGTGGATGGGTCTTCCAGCATGACAATGACCCAAAACACACAGCCAAGGAAACAAAGGAGTGGCTCAAGAAGAAGTACATTAAGGTCCCGGAGTGGCTTTGTCAGTCTCCAGACCTTAATCTTGTCAATGATCTCAAGGCAGCTGAGACCATAGTCACCAAGAAAACAAAATTTGTAACACTACGCCATGAAGGACTGAAATCCTGCAGTGCCCGCAAGGTCCCCCTGTTTGGAGGAGGAGGAGGAATGCTGCCTCTGACCCCAAGAACACTATCCCCACCGTCAAACATGGAGGTGGAAATATTATGCTTTGGGGGTGTTTTTCTGCTAAGGGGACAGGACAACTTCACAGCATCGAAGGGACAATGGACAGGGCCACGTACCATTAAATCTTGGGTGAGCACCTCCTTCCCTCAGCCAGGGCATTGAAAATGGGTTGTGGATGTCATATCCCCTCTCAAGCGTCTCCCCTCCAGAGAGAATAAGTTCAATACTTGTAGTCTTTACCCATAGCAGAGATCCTCTAGTCCCTTTATTAGCTTTGTTGCCCTTCTCTGGACTATCCAGTTCCAGCACATCCTTTCCGAGGACTGGTGCCCAGAACTGGACAGCATACTCAAGATGCGGCCGGACCAGAGTCTTGTATAGTGGGAAAATTATTGTTATGTCCCTGGAGTGAATCCCCTTTTTAATGCATGCCAATATTCTGTTGGCTTTGCTTGCAACAGCTTGGCATTGCATGCCATCGCTGAGCCTGTCATCTAGCCCCCAGGTCCTTTTCCATCCTAGATTCCCCCAGAGGTTCTCCCCCTAGTGAGTAACTTTGTATTTTTAGCACCCAAATGCATTACTTTACATTTTATAACATTAAACCTCATTTGCCATGTAGTTGCCCACCCCATTGTTTTATTTAGGTCGTCTTGTAAAAATTCCACATCCCGCACAGAAGTTATTGCCCTGTTTAAAATTTGCATCATCTGCAAATATTTAGACCGAGCCCTTTATCGTATTCTCTATATCGTTTATGAATAAATTAAACAGAATTGGTCCCAGGACAGATCCCTGGGGAACCATGCCAAATATTAGCCATTTATCACCACCCTTTGGACCCGCCCCTGTAATCCTTTTTCAACCCAGGTACTCACCCTATGGTCCATGCCGACAGACCTCAGTTTGTAAAGTAAACTTTTGCGGGGAGCTGTGTATATATATATATATATATTTTTTTTTTTTAATATAAAAAGAGTGGGAGGGACAGGGAGGATGCAACCAGCGGGGGCACACACCAGCCTGGGAAAGGGACTCGGGTGTAATCACTATATAGAAGTTACTGGAGAGGTATACAGACCTTAGCAGCTCACCTTCAACACAGCAATGGCATCAATCCGGTTAAGCTGCTAATAATCATATACATTTCTCAGTGCAGGTGAACTAAATCCAGTAGAACCACGTGTCTTTTTTTCAGCTTGTGAGACTTTACATCTCCCTAATATCCGCAACCCTTTTGATCCATTGTTGGACCATCAGAGGAAGGGGAGATTCAAACTACTAGTATTATGACCTTCCCACGATCACCAGGTGACGCAATAACTATTTTTTTTGTACGCCGTTTTCTAAATCCTGTTGTGATAAATGAGGCAGACTTTGGGCGTTTTAGGAAGTTCCCGATTATAAAATTTCTTGGCGATTTCATGGACCCATTTCCAAAAAGAAGTAAGAGATGGGCAGGACTAAAATATGTGCAGTAAATTGCCTCTCCCCGTCCACATCTCCAACAGGTCTCAGGTTCTGTGGGGTACATACACTAGAATTAAGAAACTTGGAAATTCAGTTACTATTTTGTAGCCCGATTCCTGGTATTTTTTGCAGATGGAGGATCTGAAAGACATAGTAAGTACCTTCATGCGTGCTTCCTGTGACAAAGTGATCCCTAACTCTTGTTCCCTGTGGTCTAAATAGTGCAAGGATGCATGAGAGGTCTCTGCCAGCAGCCATTTGTAAGTCAAGGAGTGGACATGGTTAATCGAGCCTTCTGCCTGGCTCTCTTGTTCAAAGGGCATCAAGTTACATGAAAATTTAAAAAGGGTCAGATAGGGACTGTAGAAAATGAGAAAGCTGTAATGTACATAGAGTTGCCAGCTCCTCCAAGTTTGCCAGTTGGATGGAAAACAGCCAGGTGAGGCGGCAGAAAAAGTGTCTTGCGCTCCATGCCTTGGCCTGTTTAAACTGAAAAAAAAGAAAAAAAAAAAAAAGTGAGCCTGGGGGAAAAGCAAGATGATCAAAGATGGGAAGTAAAGGTGAGGGCGAAGGTGCAAACTTGTAGCAGGCAAAGGCTGTGCGGCACGTTGTCCAAGTAGCCCCAATAGTAAGGCGTTTACCAGTGGCGGCTGGTGGGCTCCCCTTTTGGGGGGGTTGGCAAACATGCAACACCCCTCCGGCGCAGCGCTGACCACCCGCTACATCCGCTGGACCACCCGTGGCAATATCCACATCGGCACCCGCCAGACCACCCGCAGCACTGACCACCAGCGGGCACTTACCCGCTGTGTGGTGGGCCTCTCATCCTCTCCTGTAGTGCGGGCAGCGGTGTCTCTGGTGTCCGCTCCTCAAGCTTCCTCCCGTGTGTCTCCTTTTCCACCAAAGCGCTAGGCATCCAATAGGATCGCCTGGCGCTTTGGCCAATTGGGGGGGGGGGGGACGACGACTGTAGTGTGACCATAGCAAAAATTCGCTCTTGTCACACAACAGGGTGGGCTCGGGACGCAGTGCTCTGCGCCCCGAGCCCACCCTATTTTGAAGTATATTAGAGCCTCTGGCTCTAATCATGCGCTTCAAAATACACACCCCCCGCCTATGCCCGCCATACTAATTAACATTGACATTGAATCAGCGCGACGTGATTACAGGAGGCGGGACATTGTTACTGCAGCCGCCCGAGCAATTCAATTCACAGCTCCAAGACACATGGAGATCACTGCTCTGATCCGGGCACGGGTGAAGCTGCATCCAGACACTGGCAAGCTGCAAATGACGAGCACTGGCAGGCTGCATCTGAGGGGAACAGGCAGGCTGCATCTGAGGGGGAACTGGTGAGGCTGCATTGATCTCTTGTAGCATGTCTGCAGTCTTTGACCATCTCCTGTAGCATGTCTGCAGTCTTTGACCATCTCCTGTAGCATGTCTGCAGTCTTTGACCATCTCCTGTAGCATGTCTGCAGTCTTTGACCATCTCCTGTAGCATGTCTGCAGTCTTTGACCATCTCCTGTAGCATGTCTGCAGTCTTTGACCATCTCCTGTATCAGATGGTTAGAGATTGGGGACACGATACAAGAGATGGTTGGAGACTGGACAATTTTCTTGAGCTATTCTTGCACCAAAAAGGTGCCAATAATGGCCAACAATAAATTCATATTAAATTTAAATTGATGATATTAATTAAAAAGTCGAATACAATTGTATATAAAAATCATAAATCTTTAAAAACGGTTTATTTTCGATATCGGTTTCGGCACCGAAAAACCCATTCGGTGCACCCCATGACATGTGTCCGGCATCATGAAAGGGGCCGGGCGCATGTATAGGGAGGGCAGCGCCCATAATGCACGGGCCGCCACTGGTGTTTAGACAGGTCAACTTAGGAAGCCAAAGAAGAGTCCGCAGAGGGACAGGAAGAATTCCTATTCTAGTGAAACCCATCGTTTCGCAGTTATAAGTCTAGACCATGAAAAATAAAAAATAAATAAAGTGCGCTAATTATATGAAAATACACACATAGATGTGAATACATGTGGGTAGTAGTAAAAACCACAATCTACTGAGAGCAAGTAAATGACTCCATGAGTGGTAAAAAATATATAAAGTGCAAAACGTAAAAACTCAAATAAAAAGAAGAAACAAAAAATGTGTACATGTGAAATACAATGATATTAATAGCGTGAAAATCTGAAAATCAAACAAACTCAGTCCATGGGTTCAAATATAAAAGAGCTCTCTCTTCTCATTACATGGTCCCTGCAGAGGGCAAAAATCTGCATGCCTGATAGACCCTGCCAAGGAGGGGGTCCAACACAGAGGGTAAGAGTCCACCTTTATCACTTTCTCACTTATTGGAGTCACCGCCAGTGGATTTGCACCATCCTGCACATCTCTCTCCTTTGTCAATCCACTCATAGGGGGATTAGTTGCTGCTGAGCTGTATAGTGGATGGAAGCTTTTTTTTCACTGATGAACTTTTTATATTTGAACCCATGGACTGAGTTTGTTTGATTTTCAGATTTTCACGCTATTAATATCATTGTATTTCACATGTACACATTTTTTGTTTCTTCTTTTTATTTGAGTTTTTATGTTTTGCACTTTATATATTTTTACCACTCATGGAGTCATTTACTTGCTCTCAGTAGATTGTGGTTTTTACTACTACCCACATGTATTCACATCTATGTGTGTATTTTCATATAATTAGCGCACTTTATTTATTTTTTATTTTTCATGGTATACACAGATATTGGTGTATTTTGTGTGCAGCTTTTACCTTTTGACCTTTTTTGCTCTGCAGCGCAGTTTTTCTTTTTATTTTATTTTATAAGTCTAGACCAGTCTAAAGCTGTCGTCAGGTGTAAGGCAATGTAGTTGAGTCGAATGTCAGGTAGGGCTATACCTCCAGAGCCTTTCGGGCATCAGAGACTGGACTGGATTGTTTTAAGTGGCCGGGTTTGTAGGACCATATAAAAATGTATTTATAAAAGAGATTGGAGAGTTTTGCAGAAGTGTGCAGGAAGTTGAACAGGTATCGTTTGAAACAGATAAAGTATCCACAGGAAGGACAAATGTCATGTATTTTATGGTCTTAAACTTTGAATTAATGTATGAATTTTAACAGTGGTCTGTAATGTATACAGGTTTGGGCACCATCAAATCCCCATACATAGTGTTTTCTTCAATGTTTTGCATTCATTGAGAAAATGCAAAGTGTTCCCTGAATGGCCTGAGACTTGGAAGACCGCAACCACCATTGTAGTAGCTTAGACTACTACAGTAGTTTTCAATTTCCACAAATCATGACACTTCCATCATGGCCTCAGTTGTTCAGAGTACCTCCAGCCATGCTGAAATTAGATATGCAGAACATAGCAATAACACCACATTTTAGAATACAATTAGGGCGGGTCATCAGCGCTGTCCTGAAAGACTCATAGAAATACTGTTACCAGTAAGTCCAACTAAGGTTTTCTCCCTTCATCTTTCAGGACAGCACCTGGAGATAAGAGAGTACTTACTCTAGGGTGGGATCATCGCTTGCAGGTCTTTCCTGCCGAACGATTGTTCCGATGCTGATAGCAAGTCCAACCTGTAGTAGTGGGTAAAAGTGGAAAAGCTCGTCCACGTGGCCGCCTTACAGATCCGACCCAGAGAAGCCCCTGCTCGTTCTGCCCAGGACGTTGCTACTGCCTGTGTTGAATGGGCCACCACCCCTGCGGGAGGACCTGCCCCTGAAGCTCTATGGGCTTCACTGATGGCCATTCGCAGCCATCTACCTATAGTGTTTTTAGAAGCACTGTAGCCTTTACGTGGTCCTCAGAACAGAATAAAGAGTGAATTTGATTTTCTGAATTCTCTCGTGACTTCCAGATGGTGTAGTAAACACCTTCTTACATCCAGGCTATGGAAGGACTTTTCCCTAGAGCTGGATGGTGTAGGTGTGGTGCAAAAGGTAGGGAGAATTATTTTTATTATTTGGCCCAATGAAACGCTGTTGGAACTTTTGGCAGAAAACCCAGGTCAGTTTTTAGCACTACCCGGTCTGGAAATATACAACAGAAAGGTTTTACTACAGGCAGGGCTTGCAACTCGCTCACCCTCCTAGCTGATGTAACTGCCACTAAAAGAACTAGTTTGAGCGACCAAAATTTGATTGTCGCTTCCTCCGGGGTTCAAAAGGTTTTTTAATCAAACCCTGTAATACTAATGATAGGTCCCATTTTGAAATGGAAAAAAAAAAGGTATTGGCCTAGCTTTAGGGTACTAGCCGCTAACCCTATCTCCATTCCCTCATGGAAGAATTCTAAAACCGAAATAATTTCCTGTGGTGAAAACATCTTAGTTGTGCACCAGGAATTAAAACGCTTCCATGTTTTAAGACAAATTTCTCTGGTAACCCTTTTTCGGTTACTTAAGGGTTGATTCCAGTTTGTCTGACAAGCCTTTACTTTTTAGGATCTGCTTGTCAGGTCACCTAGAGGCTAGGTGACAGATGCACACCGTTGGGATCAGGAGTGCACCGCAATGTAGTGGATCCTACGGCTGACTGCTGCGGATGGGAGTCAGGGTGGTAAGGAAGGCAGGGCTGCTGGAACACCAACACAGATCCCACCGGGGTTAGAGCATAAGATTCCCTGGGGCACGGAGTCTAAGAGCCAGCAGGTGTTCACCAGAGCCTCTAGTGGTGAGGATGGACTGGGCTGCAACTGGCTCCAGGTCGCGACCCCCAGCTCACACCCACAGTAGGCAACAGGAGGATAGGGATAGTAAGGGAATAAGCCAAGGTCAGGGCCACAAGCAGACAGGAACAACAGAGTTCACGCCAAGGTTCAGGGTCACAGGCAAACAGGGATAGTCGGGGACACGCCAAAGGTCAGGGTCACGAGCAGACAGGAATAGTTGAGAACATGCCAAGGTCGGTAACAGAAACAAAACGTAGAGCACACGGCAGGCAGGAACAGGAAGCCAAAACACACAAAGTTGATCAGCAGGGTTGGCCTGCAGTGCAGAGGTTAATATAGAGTTCTCTGATAGGAGCTGGGGTGGAGCCATGCTAGAGGAGAGTTTATAAAAGCAGTCAGGTGAGAGTCAGCTGGTTTTTTAGAGAGGAACACATGGAGACAGGTAAGCTGACAGACAAAACTCTATTGCATAACCATAACACTGCTCCTCAGTAACCAGTCTGTCAGGTTGAGGTGCTCGATATTGGGATGTCGAAGGGGCCCCTGAGTTAGGAGATCTTTCCGCAGTGGAAGTACCCAATGAGGTTCTACCGCCATTCTCTGCACAGTTGAAAACCAGGCCCTCTTGGGCCAAAAGGGAGCCACTAGAATCATACTCGTGGCCTCTCTTTGAAGCTTCTTTAGTACCAACGGGATTAACTGAAAAGGGGGGGGGGGGGGGCGTAGCATAAGCAGAATTTCCACGGCTGTGCTAGTGCGTCCAATCCTTTCGCTTGATCTTGCCTGTTTAGTGAAAAGTAAGCCTCCACCTTTGTGTTGGTTTGGGATGCGAACAGATCTACCTGAAGAGCTCCCCATCTTTCTATTAGTCTCTGGAATACTTCTGAGTTCAGACTCCATTCTGATTCTAGTATCCTTTCTCTGCTCAGAAAATCTGCTACTAGATTCAGATCTCCCTTTAGGTGCACCGCTGTACTTGAACATGGTGACCCTGGACTAGATCCTCAAAGGCCCATAGTCCTAAGAGAATAGCCCTTAGCTCCCTCCATTTGGAGGATCTCTTGGCTTCCCTGTTTGTCCAAGTTCCTTGAGCCATCTGCCCTTCCAGATGGGCGCCCCAACCCCAAGAACTTGCATCTGTTGTTAACCTCCTTTCTACGGGAAAACACCAGAGCAGGCCCTTGTCCATGTTTGAGCGACTCCTCCACCACCAGACCTGAGGGGGCATTCTGATCAATTTTTCCAGCGGCTCCCCATAGGACCAATTTCTCAGAACTGCTGGTATTGATGCAGTGAGGAGTCCCATTACTGACATAGCTTCCCTGATAGAAATTGGCAGGTTTGTCTGGGACTTTATTACAGCATTTTGGACCTTCTCTATCTTTTCCTCCGGGAGAAAGATTCTCTCCTGTATGGAATCGATGGTATATCCCAGAAATTTTATTATCTGAGATGGAATCATGTTTGATTTCTCCTTGTTTATTATCCAGCCGAGACCTTCCAAGTGTCTCTTTGTCTCCTTCAGATCTTTCACAAATATATCCTTTGTTTTGGCAAATATTAGGAGATTGTCTAAATATGGGACAATCCATATTCCTTTTACTCGGAGGGGAGCCAAGAACTCTGCTACAATCTTCGTGAATATCCTCGGCGAGGAGGACAGCCCGAAAGGAAGAGCTCTGAACTGAAGATGTGAGATTGAGTCTTCCATCTTGACCGCAAACCTTAGGTGTTTCTGCACCTTAGGTGTTACTGGTGCTATAGGCACATGGAGATACGCATCCCTCAAATCTATGGATGCCAAAAAACAGCCTGGAGTCAGTAGAGCCTTTACTGAAAAGGTTGTGTGCATTCTGATTTTCTTGCACCCGACTGATCTGTTTAGTATCTTCAGGTTCAGAATCAATCTGAATTTGCCTGAAAGCTTCTTTACAAGGAATATGTGTGAATAGCACCCCTGTCCTTCCTCTTTGGGAGGAACATTTATGATCACCTTCTGTTGGATCAATTCCTGTAGGATTGATGTCATTACAACAGACTTCTCTAGGTCTCGTGGAGCCTGGGTAACATAAAAACGAACAGGTGGGGGTTGAGAGAATTCCAGTCTGTAATGCTCCAATATTGTTTTTAAGATAAACGGACTGGTTGTTATTGTCTTCCACTGTGGAAAGAAGGTTTGTAACCTTGCTCCCACAGTCGGAAGACAGTCACTGTTTTTTTGTGTAGGGGGGGAGAAACAGTACTCCTGACTTGCCCCTCCCTCTCTGAGACCTCCAGGGTTTTTTGTAACCTGTCTCTTTCGTGTCCGGGGTTTTGTGAAAAGCACAAAAATTTTTATTGCCCTGAGGGATCACTTTCTTCTTTACTGGGAAGGCCTTTTTCTTATCCGTTCTATCAAGTATGGCTTCAAGATCTGGACCAAAGACTAAATCTCCCTTAAAGGGTAGACCACATAGTTTGGTTTTTGAGGCTGTATCCCCAGTCCATGTCTTAACCCATAAAGCTCTATGGGCTGAGTTTACTAAAGCTGAGAATCTGGCTGACATTTTTACAGATTCAGCCGAGACATCTGCCATGTACCCCACTGCTTTCAGTAGTACAGGCAGTGTATCCAACAGGTCCTTATGGGGAGTTCCTGCTTCGATATGGGCTTTCAACTGTTCCAGCCAGTGCTCTAGGTTCCTGGCTACCACGATTGAGGCCATAGCTGGTTTCAAGTTTGCTAGGGTTGAATCCCATGCTTTCTTTAATAGGGAGTCCGCCCTCTTGTCCATGGCATCCTTTAGGATACCCATATCCTCAAACGCAAGGTCTGTGTTCCTTGATACTTGAGAAAATGCCACTTGCAGCTGGGCATTTATCCAGATAGGACCAAAACGTCTCAAATGTGTCCGCCAGTTCCTTCCAGAAGCAGCTTAATAATTCTCCTTGCTGAGTCACAGGTGTAGCTGGAGTGGTTTCCTCCTTAACTAAATCTGTTATACAGGACCTGCATAACACCTTGGTCCAGGACTCTCTAAGTATATTTTTACATGACTGACATTTCCTCTTAGTAGGAGGGGAGGAATGTTTGGTCTTTTCTTTAACTTTCTGAAATACACCAAAAATAACCATTCCTCAATTTAACATGTGCATTTTCAATCATTGTAAAACATAACATGCTGCCAAATAGAGGAGCTAACCCTTTAACTCCTGTGTGTGATACCACAACCAGTGAATCCCCCCAGAGAGTCACTTTTCTAATAGATAACCATACATTCTTCCTAATATACAGAATCAGGAAGAGAACAGTACATGGCCCATAGAGTAATAAACAGAGACCACAGTCCCTGCTTACCTGGGCCTGGGTGACATGCGCCTGCACCTGCCACCGCCGTTTGTTCCTCCTCCATTGCTGCGAGGTCTACAATGGCGTTTGCAGCTTTTATGTTTAAATTTCCTGGTCCGCTCACCGCTGCGAGGGCCGGAAATGATGTCAGCTGGAACAGGCCGCCCCCTCCTCCTGCGTTCCAGCCGCCGGAAGTCCCGCCCCTGGCCGGAATGACGCACTCACCATCGGAACCTGGAAGGCTGAGGCTTTGGGGATGGTGGAGACACCGATTACTTGCCATTCCTCCTTAGCCTGTGCCACTAGTCTAGAGGAGTGGTGAATCCCAGCAGCCTGACCCTCGCCGGGTATGAGGAGGAGGAGATGCTGGAGCATCCACCATACGTAAGGGAGGAAGCTGGGCTGGCCTGCGGAAAAAACAAAAAATACAGGTATGCCCCATACTCTCCCCAGCTGGAGAAAGCGTAGCACACCCCTGGTTCCCTGCAGCGCTTCCACCATGCTGGAGGAAACACTACAATTGAGGCCATGGTGGAAGTGTCCGGTCTTTAAAGAAAGCTGACTGCAGTGCTTCCTGGGAAAGTGGAACCGCGCTCTCTCCAGGTGCTGTCCTGAAAGACAAAGGGAGAAATTGCTGTTTTTTATTTTCCTTGCATGCCCCCCTTAGATCTACAGCAACTGCACTTCAAAGTGCACTTGCAGTGCAAAGTGGATTTGCCTTTAGTAAATAAACCCCCAAGTATCACATATGCATACTTACAGTATATTGTGCCAAGCTGGCCCAGTGCAAGTATGCAAAATATATCATCCTTGACTTCCATTTAAAAAAATGCACATTTTCTTTTTTCAATATGGGTGCATTTACTCATTATCTAAAAAAGGTGGAATATGCCTTTAATAAAACATGCCACTATACATACCCGCAGTAACAGCAAAAGATTTAAAGTATAACTAAAATGCAAAACTTTTTCTCTAGTAGATAGAGTTGAGAGGAAATAAAACACCTTTCAGGGTTTATATTGCTGTCTGTGCCCTTGTTGGAGAGATCAATTTTCTCTATTTGTCATGTTTACCATTATCACTGAAAAAGTGAAAGAAAATCCCAAATTTTGGGATGTCATCAGAACAGGAAATAGAGGGAAGATCTTCCAAAGGGAAAATAGTTCTGGTGACTCACAGGGATTCCCACACTTTGGGGATTTCTTCTCACTTCCTGTTTTTGAATTTGGGACAGGACGTAAAGGGAATTCTTCTCAATAGCACACAGATGGAAAAAACAAAACTGAAAAAAAGAGACCAGCGTAAAGGCTTATAGTGTAGTATTTAAAAACAAGGTATTTATTGTTAAAGACAAGTAAAATGCACTCACAAGCCATCAGGCGGCTAGGCTCAAAACCACTTAGGCAGGGGGAATTTGGAGATTTCCTAGGGATAGAGCAGGATGGATGATACGCAAGAGCTTACCTGAAGAAGAAAGGACACTCCTTAAAAACGCTTCCCCACCCTCAGCACTCCACAGACATTTCCTCCAAGTGGGCAGACTACCACTGACAAAAAGCTTTCTTCCTCATGCAGTCTCAGCTCTTGCAGCTCGTCCATCCTACTCCATCCCTGCGAGATCCCCAGGGCACCAGTTCCAGTGACATTTGTGACATCCCCCTGCCTCAGTGGCTTCCAGCCTAGCCCCCTGATGGATTGTGAGTGCATTTTATTTGTCTTTAACAATAAATACCTTGTTTTAATATACAACACTAGCCTTTGCGCTAGTCTCTTTTCTGACTTTCATATGTTCTGGAGCTCCTCCTCTGGCCGCCCAACAGCATTGGACTTTTTTGTAGCTCAGCTGTCATTGTATAGTGCCTGGGTACCCATTCAGATCATTATTGTCCCCTGGGCTAATCCTATGGATAACTGGTTCATTATAACTCCACACTGATCATAATCGTCAGTATTATTGCTTGGTTCACTATCCTCCTTATTTTCTTAGATCTCTTTGTTTCTACTTTATTCTATTTGGTACTGCTCTCTGGAGTGTTTTGATTACTGCTGAAAAAACAAAACCAACAGGGGTTTTAACTAGAGATACACTGAAATTTAGGCGGCCGAAACATATCGGACGAAAAAGGTGCTGATAATGGCTCCGAAAACGCATGCGATTTTATCGCAATTTTACTGTGCTTATGGTGTGTTTTGCATAGGTCATGTAACTCAAAAACCGCATCAAAAACGTAACATGGGTGCGTTATTTATGCGTTCTTCCTGCGTTTTCAATGCATTTCAATGGGGAGTTCAACCAGTGTGAAGACATACGGTACATAGAATTTAAAGGGATGCATTTTTCTTGAGCTTTTCTGTGCCAATAATACCCCACAATAAATTCATATGCATCCTCGGTACCAAAATTTCCATGCAATATACTCACTGATCCTGCATTGTATATATTACCTTCCATGTAATATACTCACTGAACCTGCATTGTATATACTACCTTCCATGTAATATACTCACTGATCCGGCTTTGTATATATTGCCTTCCATGTAATATACTCACTGATCCTGCTTTGTATATATTACCTTCCATGTAATATACTCACTGACCCTGCATTGAATATACTACCTTCCATGTAATATACTCACTGACCCTGCATTGAATACACTACCTTCCATGTAATATACTCACTGAACCTGCATTGTATATACTACCTTCCATGTACTATACTCACTGATCCTGCATTGTATATATTACCTTCCATGTACTATACTCACTGATCCTGCATTGTACGTATTACCTTCCATGTAATATACTCACTGATCCTGCATTGTATGTATTACCTTCCATGTAATATACTCACTGATCCTGCATTGTATGTATTACCTTCCATGTAATATACTCACTGATCCTGCATTGTACATAATACCTTCCATGCAATATACTAACTGATCCTGCATTGTATATATTAGCTTCCATGTAATATACTCACTGATCCTGCATTTTATATATTACTGTCCATGCAATATACTCACTGATCCTGCATTTTACATATTACCTTCCATGTAATATACTCACTGATCCTGCATTTTACATATTACCTTCCATGTAATATACTCACTGATCCTGCATTTTACATATTACCTTCCATGTAATATACTCACTGATCCTGCATTTTATATATTACCTTCCACGTAATATACTCACTGATCCTGCATTGTATATATTACCTTCCATGTAATATAATCACTGATCCTGCATTTTATATATTACCTTCCACGTAATATACTCACTGATCCTGCATTTTATATATTACCTTCCATGTAATATACTCACTGATCCTGCATTTTATATATTACCTTCCATGTAATATAATCACTGATCCTGCATTTTATATACTACCTTCCATGTAATATACTCACTGATCCTGCATTGTATTTACTACCTTCCATGTAATATACTCACTGATCCTGCTTTGTATATACTACCTTCCATGTAAGCATCACTGATCCCGCTTTGTATATACTACCTTCCATGTAAGAATCACTGATCCTGCATTGCAGTTTATACCTTCCAGCTGAGCTCTGTACTTACAACACAACCAGCACCACACACACCAAACTTACCCCTTTTCCCTTGCTGCGACTACGACACTTCCGCCCTTCTATGGGCGTGTCCAATCTGTGCCTACAGCCCACACTATGCTGAGCGCTAATAGGTTCCTTTTCGTGACAGTCACCGCAGCACAGGCCAATTGTGCCTTTGGAAACTGAGAGGGACCGAGCTCAAAACGTTTGTCATAGCAACTTGCTTACTGCGCTGATCACTTGATATACGGCTGTCGCGAAGACCAATGTGGGTGTGCAGGTGAGTGTCAGATGGAGAGAGAGATCCTAGGCCGGAAGTGAGGAGGTCGTGTGTGTACATGGACCACATACAAGTGTGATAATAAAGGCTGAGGGTTATTTTAATGGCTGCTGGCAGAATTACTCATGGGGGCTAAAGTATTAGAAGTGGAGTATATCATTTGGGCGCCAAATTGGAGTTGTTAAATAGCAAGCCATCAGGTTTTCCCTTTCATTTGAGAAGGATATACTATATGAAAAGAGTGCAGCGCTAAAAAAATGTAGATCGTTTATAAGGCTATTTGATATATTGCAACCAGTGATATTTTATAAATCTGTGATACCTTGTCAGGGTATCATGTGAAAAATAACTGTGATTGAGTAATGGTCTTAGTTACATAGACTTAGTCCATATACAAGTGACACATAAACTTAGTCCATATAAAGGTGACACAAAAAAAATATATTGAAAGTGTGTTGATAGAAGGTCCTCCACCGCTCTTAATGGAGGCTTACCAGAAATATTGGACCCAGATGGGCTGATACCCACTGGGTCAATCAGGCTTGTAAAGTGGGGATCCTTGATGGTGGCTAACGTAGAGGACTCAGTTCCAGGTGGCCCAGGTGCTTGCAAAGATGTATTTTTTAAAGATAGGTCCAATCAGGCATCATGGTTATATGTGAAAGAAATATGAGAGCACAAAGCGTGATACTGTATAAAAAAGCTCATAGCATATTTATTGAGGGTAAAAAAACACACATTTCTTGAAGATAAAAAAGCACTTTGTAAGTAGAATGTGTGGCAATACCAGTGGTGTCAGTAGTCCTTCCCGACGCGTTTTGTCCTCTAGGACATCATCTGGGGGGATGATGTCCTAGAGGACCCAGGGCACTGATAAGTACATCCATGCAAAGGGCTATGGTTACCCGCCTAGGAGACACAGGTGGTCCGGGCAGTTGTGTGCAGTCAGGCTGTTTAAATGAATGACATGTGGATGGCTGCACAGATCTTCACTGACCTTCATGCCCAATGCTAGGTGTACATCTGTGCGGGACCAAGGCACTGCTGAGAATGCAGTCAGTTTGCCTGTCATTGATTCTTGTGAAAAAAAAAAAAAAAAAAAACAGCGCTAGCAGAAAATACATCACTCTAAACAATACAATGACATAATACACAGATCACATTCATTCATAATTGCAGGCAGCCCAGGGCATAAAATGACTATTATAAGTTTGTTTAGTTGCTGCCACAGACATATAGCTTCTTGCATATCCAGTGTTTTTCCCTTATACAGGAAGCACAGGTGCTTGGAACAGCCACCTGAAGACATAAATGACTGTGCAATGCTGTACTTGGTTTACACCTTGATCGTGTAAACATAAGTATAGTTCAAAGGCGCTGCTCTCAGGCAAGCCAATAGAGAGGGCAGAAGAGATGCTGCAGATGTGTGCAGTACTGGATCGAGATGGGGCTCGGGTAAGTATTTGGGGTGGGGGTGGGGGGGGGTTGTAAAGAAAAGTTACTAAATATGCACCGAAATTTTGGCGGGCAAAACATATCAACCAAAGATTGAGTTTTCGGCATTTTGCCGGCATTTTGAGAACAAGGTGCCATGAATGCACACGCAATTTTTACCATGATTTTACTGTGCTTATGCTGTGTTTTTCATAGGTCATGTGACTTAAATACCTCATCAAAAACATAACACGGGTGCGTTATTGATGCAATCTTGCTGCGTTTTCAATGCATTTCTACGGGAAGGTGCGTTTTTCGTGCATTTTTTTTAACTGAACCAAAGATGCAGCAAGCAGGATTTTTAACACCACAAGGGAAGCACAACGGACCAGTGTTAAGACATGCATACAATTTTAAGGGATGCATGTGTTTATTTTTTAGCTTTTATTGTGCTAAAGGTGCTGATTATGGCCGACAATAAATTCATATTCATTTAAATTCATGATTTTTTTACCCTGGCATAATTTGTGATTTCTTGGCAATTTTTCAGAGACTATGAATGATAACACAAAAACATTTCTTTCACTCATGGTTAGTGTTTGGCGGAAGCCATTTATTATCAATCAACTGTGTTTACTCTTTTTTTTATATCATAATCACAACAGAAACTACCCAAATGACCCTGATCAAAAGTTTACATACCCTGGTGATTTTGGCCTGATAACATGCACACAAGTTGACACAAAGGGGTTTGAATGACTATTAAAGGTAATTATCCTCACCTTTGATCTGTTTACTTGTAATTAGTGTGTATAAAAGGTCAATGAGTTTCTGGACTCCTGACAGACCCTTGCATATTTCATCCAGTGCTGCACTGACGTTTCCGGATTCTGAGTCATGGGGAAAGCAAAAGAATTGTCAAAGGATCTGAGGGAAAAGGTAGTTGAACTGTATAAAACAGGAAAGGGATATAAAAAGATATCCAAGGAATTGAGCATGACAGTCAGCAGTGTTCAAACTAATCAAGAAGTGGAAAATGGAGGGTTCTGTAGAAACCAAACCACGGTCAGGTAGACCAACTAAAATTTCAGCCACAACTGCCAGGAAAATTGTTGGGGATGCAAAGAAAAACCTACAAATAACTTCAGGTGACATACAGGACTCTCTGAAAACACGTGGTGTGGCTGTTTCAAGATGCACAATAAGGAGGCACTTGAAGAAAGATGGGCTGCATGGTCGAGTTGCCAGATGAAAGTCATTACTACGCAGATGGCACAAAGTATCCCGCTTACTATATGCCAAGCAGCACACAGACAAGCCTCAAACCTTCTGGCACAGTCATTTGGAGTGATGAGACCAGAATTGAGCTTTTTGGCCACAACCATAAACGCTTCATTTGGGGAAGAGTCAACAAGGCTTATGATGAAAGGTACACCATTCCTACTGTGAAACACGGAGGTGGATCGCTGAAGTTTGGGGATGTGTGATCTACAAAGGCACAGGAAATTTGGTCAAAATTGATGGCAAGATGAATGCAGTATGTTATCAAAAAACACTGGAGGAACATTTGCATTCATCAGCCAGGAAGCTGCGCAAGGGACGCACTTGGACATTCCAACTTGACAATGATCCAAAACACAGTGCCAAGTCGACATGTCATTGGCTACAGCAGAATAAAGTGAAGTTTCTGGAGTGGCCATCTCAGTCTCCTGACCTCAATATCATTGAGCCACTCTGGGGAGATCTCAAACGTGCAGTTCATGCAAGACAGCCCAAGAATTTATAGGAACTGGAGGCTTTTTGCCAAGAGCAATGGGCAGCTTTACCATTTGAGAGGAGCTTCATCCACAAATACCACAAAAGACTTCAAGCTGTCATTGATGTTAAAGGGGCAAAACACGGTATTAAGAACTGGGGTATGTAAACTTTTGATCAGGGTCATTTGGGTAGTTTCTGTTGCCATTATGATTTAAAAAGAGTAAACACCAGTTGATTTATAATAAATGGCTTCAGCCAAACACTAACCATGAGTGAAAAAAGTTTTTGTGTTATCATTCATATTGTCTGAAAAATGGCCAAGATATAAATATATATACCTCCTCATGTCAGCCTACTATGGGTCAGCTCTGACCCCTCCAGGACCACCTTTTTTTTACTAGCCCATAAAGGGCGGCTGTCGGACCAGCTCGACGTTCTTTTTTTCGTCCTCGCTCCGGACGCCTTTTAAAAAAAACAAAACAAAAAAACAATATATAGGAGTGAAGATTGTGGGTCGAATGTATGTCCTGTCTGGGTTAAGCCTCTCCCGGCACAGAAGAACCCCCCCCCCCCCCCCCCCGACGGGCTGTAAATCTCCCAAGGAGGTGGGTTCCGCTGGTGCAGGGACATATGCTTTCAGTTTAAAGAACTGTGTGTTTGTGGCAGATGAGAAACAGGCAGGTGTTGTGGGGCTGTTTGATCAGACTAGGGTCTATGTGCACTTAAGAAATGTAGTTTACCTTCTTCCTTGGTGTCTAGCGGTCTGCTGAGCTCTACAGTCCGCCCCTCATGGGCTTCAGAGTGGCGATGAGCCGGTCGGGTGAAGTCACGGCGGCTTCCCTTCACGTTTGGTTGCCTAGCAACCACCGGGACGCTCTGCGCTGATAATTGCTGCTGCCTAGACTTAAGGGGAGGTCTCCCACGATCTGGGCTTCCCTGCAGTTCCTCTCAGCACTCCAGCTTGACAAGTTCTGCCTTGCATTAAGGTAGGAACTCTGCTATTATTTCATACTTGTTGCTACTGCTTAATACCGCTGTGCACTGTGCATTGAGCCTCCCTTCCATTCCAGGTCTATCTGCCTGCCTGTATTCCCTGCCTGTTTGCAGGACCCATGGAAATGTTTTTACCTATGCTTTTTTTCTTTTTATATTAAATATATTTGTAGTCAGAGTCTTTGAGTGAGAAAGTGATACTCCTAAGCACCAAGGCCTGAGGTGTGCCTTGGCCTGGCTGGTCAGTATGTCTGAAAGAGGGCAAAAAGACACAAATTTAGGTGAAGAAGGGAAGGTAACAATCCATCAAGTGGAGTAGCGTGCGTCTGGATGGCAACAGTATATAACCGAAAAGTATCCGCTATGACAGGAGAAATGCCCCCTCCCCCGATTCCTGACTTGGAGATGAGACAGAACCCCCTATAGAAGCTGCAAAGCTACCCAGAACCCAACTACACGTCCCATGAAAGATTGGATAGAGCCTGAAGCCTGAGACAACCCAGACATGAGAATGAACTGCTTGCGAATGAGAGGATAAGTGGGGGATAAAGTAAGAAAAGTTCATAAATGCCGTAGACCCCCGAGCTGGTGAACAAATGTTTGCAGAGTCCAGGAATCCCAGTAGAGGGAAAGTATCACTGCTCCAGGAGGGTCAGATTGACGTAAAAGGCATCTCCTCCAGTCTAGAAGCTCAGGTGCTGGCAATGCTGTAACAATATCATCAAAGAAAGTTCTGGACAGCCACACTCCAAAAGAATTTGCCTTTATTTAATAAGATGTCATCCAAAATACAGGTACACAGCAAAGTGGATCAAAGCTTACGCGTTTCACACTACGAGGAGTGCTTAGTCATAGCTAGCAATCATAAAAATCAAAGTGAAATAAATAATAAAAGTTACAAACCATGTGACCATCTAATCCGCCGATATTAATTAATGAAATGTTTCAATTAGGTATCATGGGTCACCTGAGATCTCAACAAGTGCAGTGAAGAAAGGAAAACAAAAATAGTGATGAGATGATTAAGGATAGGGTGTATCCTGATAAAATAATACAAAAAGCTTTACTTGCGGCTAACAGAATACTTAGAAACAAAACACTCTATTATTGGAGAACACCAGCACCAATAGGCACAGAAGACCCCCTCCCTCCTCTATTAACATCCCAGTTTTTTCTACACCTTACAGTTTTGAATATAATAAAATTAAACATACAGTAATTAAATACCTCCCTATCCTATTGAATGATCCCATTTATAAGCAAATTCTCTCCAAAGGCATCAGGTCGGTATCTCGTAGAACACCCACATTGGGTAGCTCTCTTTCACCTAGCCTCTTTAGTAAACAACAATCAAGACCGACCTGGCTGCACTTTAAAGGGAATTTTAAATGTGGTACTAAAGGATGAGATTATTGTCGCTACATTTAAACAGGTAAAAGCATTAAGTCCAGCACCAATGGCAAAGTATTTGACATTCCGTGTTTTACCAATTGCAATACACAATATATAATAGATGTCATTACTGTGTGTACTGTACAAGTGTAACACTTGTCATGTCCAATATGTAGGTCGCACTACACGCTGATTGAAGGACAGATTATATGATCATTTGTATGACATTAAAAGCAATAGATCTACCAATGTGGCTAAACATTGGAATCTTATACATTTTAAAGACGTTTCTAGTCTTTCCATTCAAGGGATTGAGAGGGTTACTACCCCTACTAGGGGAGGTAACAAATTCATAATACTTTGCAAGCGCGAAGTATTCTGGATATTTTCCTTGCACACCAGAATACTCTCAGGACTAAACTTTGAGTGGGAAGTTTCCCACTATTACGATTGACCTCTCTTATGTCCTCTTTTTTTCTTCACCATATTTCGACATGGTCTGTCTTTATCTGTTTATTAATTCATTTCATAGTTTTGGAGATTATAGGGCTCCTAAGTCTAATCACTGAACAGTATTTGACTGCTGAATGTATGTTATAGACACAGATTTAGCTATTACTTATATACATCAATTACCATAATAATAATTCCTTCAGTTCACTACTTTACTTTATTTAAACCATTATATTATTTTATTGGATTTTGGCAACCATTAGGCTCTTTTTTCTAGCAACCAATTTTTGTTAGATCGTCAGGTGTATGACTACTTTGCCTGCTATTAGGCCTTTTATTCTAGCAATCACTTTTTGCTAGATCGCCAGGAGTGGTTTAACTAATTCATCTTTGGTTCTGTGGGCTATTGAGTTTTTTAACTATAGCAACCGGACCTTGTTTATCGTCCGGTGTATGGCCACTGATTTGAATTCAACTATCACCCATAGAGACCAACATCAAATCATTTCTCTTTATTATTTACCAATCAGGCCTCTGTGTGGTTTAAGTCACTATAAAGTTTTAACGGGCTTTAGATGCCATTGTAACCTAGTTTTGCTGATTCATAAGGTGGATGACGTTCGATTTACTCCATCACATTACCTTGATAATTTTATTTCAATTATCATTTATTATCATCCAGTCTCCAGTTTATAACCATTTGTTAATCCTACCTGAGTATAACACAACATATATACATATATATTAAGGTTTAAATTACAAGGTGTAAGTTCTGCTTTAATCTAAATTCTAATTTCACATGAACACCTTCTTTCTGCTCTTGCAAACGATGTATATTTTTTATGATACCTTATGAGTCTTTTTGCATTAACCATCAATTGTTTTATTATCGTTTATAGATCCTCATTGAGCTTTATGTCATGAAATTAGGAAGATATAGGTGTTCCTCTGTATACGCTATGGATCTCTGTGCAGATCGTGTTGATTTTAAATGCACCTGTGTATTTTTTTATGTGTTTACAGGTGTCCATATTTGCAATCCCAACATAGAATATGCAAGTGTCGATATTTATTGTATCTATGTTTACACTTATTGATGTATTAACATCTTTCACTCACTGTGTATTATTGGTTGATGTATTGACACTCTGTCACTCTATCTAGTGCGGTGATCTGTTCGTTTTATTAGTGCATTTTTTAACAATATTTTATTATTTTTTTCATCATTCATCACATTTGTGCACATCTATAAACGACACCACTACATAATATTGTTTATATCTTTTCACCACTATCATACCATACATGTTGTTTTATACATCATCTTGATCATATGTTACACAGATTAGTCTTGGTATTTAGCGCTTGTATTTAGCAGTTGCATTCATCATGACATATAGAAGGTGACTTCCACATTTTCCTTCCCCCCCCCCCTTTTTTTTTTTTCTCCTCTTCCCTTCCTTTCCCTTCCTCTCCTTTTCCCTTCTTTTCACCAGTACATTGCATATATGGATCTGTCCAACACTTGCGACATTTTTGCAACATAAACTTCATCTTTCACTTCACTTTATATACTCTGTTTATTAACAACTCCATTTTATTTTAAAACATTAACTAGTGTTGGTCTACCTTGAAACACACAGTGTCGTTTTTCCTTGATGCTTCGATCTATCACTTTTGGATGTCTTTTATTTCATTTTAATTTTTATTAAAATAATATTAATTTTAATTTTATTCTTATTTGTTATAATTTACATGCACATTCATTCATTGATATATATTTTTCTTTATCGTACATCATGGGACACAGAGCACCATAATAATGACTGTGGGTTATACGCTTACCTTTAGGTGATTGGACACTGGCAACCAATAGTAAGACGGTTCCTCCCATATAACCCCTCCTATACCAGAAGTACCTCAGTTTTTTCGCCAGTGCCTTGAAGGTGATGGTCATGGCTGTTGAAGCTCTTCAAATTTCTTCAAAGATGTCCCACTGAGGACGTTATAATCGGATCCATTCGGATGGCATAACAAAAGCTAAAGTGGATGGTACCCGAGCCTCAGTTCAAGAGCGAGGTGTTGCTTGTAACGTGGCCTATATAGGCGTTGGACCCTTGTTAAGTTGGTATTCCTGGTCAAACTTGCCCAAGATAAACCAGAAAGGGTGCTTTACAGGTCCAGGGGTGTGGACCCTAAAAAATGGGGGACCCGGTCCCTGAAGGTCCTTAGAGGCGCTACCCGCCGTGATGGGGGAAGATTGGACTTGGTAAAACAGGCCCTGCTGCTTGGGACGGTGAGTACTCCCTTTGGGAATTTTTTTATATATATTTCCCTCTGAAACCTGCTGGTAAACCTTAACCTGTGTCTGGGATTACAGATGGCCGGTATGGCGCGCATTTGGGTCGGGCGTGCGCGAATGTGCGCGCCGCCGATGTGTGTGTGCGCGCCGTCGGTGCGCACGTGCGCCGCTACTGTGCACGTCACAGATGCGCCGCGTGCGTCAGGATGGCGCGTGCGGCGGGCATGCAGCTGATCACGCTGATGCGCGCGCTCTCAGGCTAAGGCTTTATAAGGATAGAGCTCCTGGCATGCACGTGGACAGCACAGAGCGATATTTGGGCATGTGAGTCTGGAGGTCTTGGACACAGTTGTGACAGGTTGAAGGCTGGTTGTAGTTTGTGGGGAGTACTCCTTTTCTTCCTCGTGTGTAAGCAATGTCTTCCAGAAAACGAGGTATAGGGAACAAGGCAAGCACAGGGGTAAGAGTACCTCCTTAAAAACAGGAGACCAACCCCATGCTGATTCAGCCTCAGTTTCTCCCGAAAGACCTGCGGCATCTGGCCTGGCTGAGCCATTACATTTGTCAGGCATAGTGGCCACTACCAATATACCTGCCTCGGCTTATGTTACAAAGGATGATTTGGCATCTGCCTTAGCGGGCCTTGAGGGCAAAATAGCTGTCATGATTGCCTCTGTAACACAGGGGGGAGGAAGCATAATAGATCTCCCTCCCCTGAGCCTGGGCCAAGTGGAGAGTCACTAGAGCACCAGGGCTCTTATAGCCAGATGGGTCCAGGTGATCTGGAACCAGAATGGGCGGTGGATTTGGAAGAGGTGGTCATAAAGGACCGGGAGGAAGGAGAGGCTGAAGAATCCTCGGCTGAGGGCTCTGGCTCGGAAGAGCCAATTTCAACCTCCCATTCCCAAAAAACTGTTTATCCAATCTCTAATTGAGATGGTATGAATTGGGTTTAAGTTACCCCCTGTTCAGGAGTCTGGACTCTCCTGCTCTACTTTGGGATCTTTGCGACCTCAGCAGATTTCCCAAGCATTCCCTTTGCATCCGTTCCTGGAGCAGGTGGTTTACGCGGACTGGGAGCACCCTGACAGGATATACTTACCCCCAAAAAGGTTTTCTATCTTATATCCTATGGAGGAGAAGTTCAGGAAGAAATGGGGGACACCTTTGGTGGACGCTGCCATATCTTCAGTAAATAAAAGTTTAACCTGTCTAGTGGATAATGCCCAGGTATTTAAGGATTCAGCTGATAAAAAGCTAGAGTCCTTATTAAAAGCCTCCTTTTCAGTGGCTGGTGCAGCAGTTCAACCAGCAGTTGCAGCTATTGGGATTTGCCAATCCCTAAAGGATCGCTTTAAAAGGTTGGTAAAGAACCTACCTTGCCAGGAGGAATCTGCCGAGGAATTGTCAGAGATTCCTCATGCCTTATGTTTTGCAGTAGATGCTTTGAAGGATTCATTCCAACAGATGTCTCGTTTTGCGTTACTGTCAATCCATATACGCAGGGTCTTGTGGCTAAAGAACTGGTCTGCTAAGACGCCATGTAAAAGGCTACTCGCAGCTTTTCCATTCCATGGAGAGCACTTGTTTGGCGAGGATCTGGATAAATATATCCAAAAGATCTCTGGAGGAAAGAGTGCCCTACTCCCTATTAAAAAGAAAGGGAAGCAACCCTCTTATAAAATTCCCAATGCTCCAGGACCTAGTGCTTCTTACCCTAAGCGGTATCGACGGCCTCAGCCGCCTGGGTTTAAAAGACCCCAGGGTCAGAAGAAACCCTGGACCCAAAAGCCACCCAAGCCCAACTCCAAGTCTACCTTGTGAGGGGGCGCCCCCGCTCTCACGGGTGGGGGGCAGGCTTCGGCTGTTTGGGGATGCCTGGGAAGAACTGGTTCAAGACATCTGGGTCATCTCCACTGTAAAATATGGTTACAGAATAGAGTTCCGGGAAATCCCCACAAATCAGTTTATGGACTCAAGGGTTCCGTCGGATCCAAAGAAAAGAAGATGCCTATTCCTAGCTTTACAGCATCTGCTGATGCAGGGAGTAATTGTAAAGGTTCCGCACGAGGAAAAGTTCAAGGGGTTTTACTCAAACCTATTCACCGTGCCGAAACCAAATGGGGAGGTAAGGCCCATTTTGGACCTCAAGGCTCTCAACCTCTTTGTAGAGGTCCGATCCTTCCGCATGGAGTCGGTTTGTTCAATAGCAAAATCCCTGAGAAAGGGAGACTATTTAGTGTCCATAGATATCAAGGACGCGTACCTTCATGTGCCGATCTTCGGTCCACATCAAAGGTTCCTACGCTTCGCAGTAGAGGGCAGTCATTTCCAGTTAGTGGCATTGCCATTTGGTCTGGCCACGGCCCCAGGGTTTTCACAAAGATTCTGGCCCCAGTGTTGGCTTCCCTAAAGTCTCAGAAGGTCTCCGTAGTAGGATCTCTGGACGATCTTCTCCTAAAAGATTGCTCTCGTCCCATACTGGTTCAAAACGTGTCAAGAACCATACAGGTTTTACAACGTCTAGGTTGGATTCTAAATGTGGACAAATCAGCCCTTTGTCCGACCCAAGCCTTGGTGTATCTGGGTCTGGTCTTAGACACCGCCCAAGAAAGGGTGTTTCTGCCCCCCTTAAAGGTCGTCTCCATAGTGGAACTCTTCCAGAAGGTGAAAAAACAACTAACACCTTCTATGCGGCTGTGCAGGAGGTTACTGGGCAAGATGGTATCATCCTTCAACGCAGTGCCATATGCACAGTTCCACACCAGAGTGTTCCAGAACAGTATTCTAACAGCCTGGGACAAGTCGGCTTGAACCCTGGATCAACCTATGGTTCTATCTCCACAGGTACTATGGAACCTCTCTTGGTGGTTAAAAACCAGCAATTTGAGAAAGGGGAAGTCTTTCCCACCAGTAGCCTGGAAAGTCGTAACTACAGACGCCAGTCTTCTCGGCTGGGGAGCAGTCCTAGAGGAGGCGTCTGTTCAGGGAATATGGTCCCAGACAGAAAGGGCACTGCCCATCAATCTATTGGAGATTCGGGCAGCTCGTCTGGCTCTGCAATACTGGACATCCAGATTGCGGGGTCTTCCAGTCCGACAACTCCACGGTAGTGGCATATATCAACCACGAGGGAGGTACCAGGAGTCGGGCAGCCCAAAGAGAGGTAAATCATATATTGGCTTGGGCAGAAAAACATGTGCCGTTTCTTTCGGCAGTGTTTATCCCGGGGGTGGACAACTGGCAGGCAGATTTCCTAAGTCGCCAGAAGTTGTTGCCAGGGGCATGGTCCCTACATCCTGAGGTTTTTCTACAGATCTGCCAACACTGGGGGACCCCAGATGTGGATCTGCTGGCATCCAGATTCAATGCCAAGCTGGACAGGTTTGTATCCAGGACCAAGGATCTGCTTGCTGTCAGGACAGACGCATTAGTAGTTCCTTGGGATCAGTATTCTCTGATATATGCCTTCCCTCCGATCCAAATCCTGCTGCACTTATTACGCAGAATACAGGAGGAACAAAAGCCAGTGATCCTAGTGGCCCCAGCGTGGCCCCGGAGATCCTGGTACTCGGAGATTGTGAAGTTGGCAGTAGGGGACCCATTGGTCCTTCCATGCCGTCCAGACCTGTTGTCTCAAGGACCCATATTCCATCCTTCTTTTACGGTTGCTGAATTTGATGGCTTGGCTATTTAGACCAGACTATTGAAAGACCATGGTATTATGGGCTCAGTCTTGTCTACTTTGATAAACGCTAGAAAGTCAGTTTCTAGAGCTATCTAGAGAAGTCTGGAAGTCATACATTTCTTGGTGTGAGAAAAGGAAATGGAACCCTCGTAGGTACACGATTGGAAGAGTTCTTGCCTTTCTTCAAGCAGGAGTAGACTTGTAGCTGGCCTTAGGAACAATTAAAGGACAAATTTCGGCCTTATCATTTTTTTCCAAAGACCAATTGCATCCCATTCTTTGGTGTGAACCTTTGTCAAGGGAGTAATACACCTGAGGCTGCCGGTTAAACCACCTTTATGTCCCTGGGACCTAAATTTGGTACTGTCAGCCTTACAGAGTCAACCATTTGAACCTATTAGGCATATTCCTTTTGTCCTATTGACCAGAAAATTAGTTTTTTTGGTGGTTATAACATCGGCTAGAAGTGTGTCAGAATTGGCCGCCCTTTCTTGCAAAGAACCTTTTTTGATTCTTCATCAGGACAGAGTGGTCATGCGCCCTTGTCCGGATTTTCTACTGAAGGTGGTCTTCAAATTTCATTAGAATCAGGATATTATTTTACCTTCCTTTTTTCCAAACCCTAAGACTAGGGAGGAAAGATCGCTTCACTCACTGGATGTGGTGAGGGCGATCAAAGTTTACTTGAAGATGTCAGCTCCCTTTCGGAAGACTGACTGTTTTTTGTCTTGCCAGAAGGTCCTAAGAGAGGACAGCTGGCAACAAGTTCAACTATATCCAGGTGGATTTGCCAGACTATTATCCAGGCGTATGGATTAAAGTGCAGGGTTCCACCTTGGGATTTAAAAGCACACTCCACTAGAGGGATTAGTGCATCTTGGGCAGTAGGCCAACAGGTGTCTATGGCTCAGGTTTGCAAAGCGGCCGCTTGGTCTTCAGTTCATACGTTCACCCGGTTTTACCAGGTTGATGTTAGACCTCAAAGGGAGACTGTTTTTGGCCACAGCGTGTTGCAGGCAGCTTTATAGTCTCAGGCCCGTTGGGGCTTAGGGATATTGTGTTCCCCCCTCTCAGGTGCATTGCTTTAGGACATCCCACATAGTAATTATTATGCTGCTCTGTGTCCCGTGATGTACGATAAAGAAAAACGGATTTTTAAAACAGCTTACCTGTAAAATCCTTTTTCTTGGAGTACATCAGGGGACACAGAGGTCCCTCCCCTCTTTCTGGGATTGTCATTGCTTGCTACAAAACTGAGGTACTTCCGGTATAGGAGGGGTTATATGGGAGGAACCGTCTTACTATTGGTTGCCAGTGTCCAATCACCTAAAGGTAAGCGTATAACCCACATAGTCATTATTATGGTGCTCTGTGTCCCGTGATGTACTCCAAGAAAAGTATTTTACAGGTAACCTGTTTTAAAAATCCGTTTTTTTTATAAAAATACAAAATTTTTTACATAATTCCTCACACATATTAGTTTTTGCACACAATACCCTCTATCTATATTCTTATCTCAATCACCTCATCACTGTTTTTGTTTTCCTTTCTTCACTGCACCTGCTGAGCTCTCAGGTGACCCATGATACCTAATTGAAACATTTCATTAATTAAGATCTGCTGATTATGTGGTCACATGGTTTGTAACTTTTATTATTTATTTCACTTTGATTTTTGTGATTGCTAGCTATGACTAAGCACTCCTCGTAGTGCGAAACCCGTAAGCTTTGATCCACTTTGCTGTGTACCTGTATTTTGGATGACATCTTATTAAATAAAGGCAAATTCTTTTGGAGTGCGGCTGTCCATAACTTTCTTTGACGATATAGCCACCCTATACAATACTTCAGCCCCAGAAGATTTAGCTGCTCAATGACCAGGCCATTTTTTGCGATACCGCACTGCGTCGCTTTAACTGACAATTGCGCGGTCGTGCGAAGCTGTACCTTAAAAAAAATTGATGTCTTTTTTTTTCACACAAATAGAGCTTTCTTTTCGTGGTATTTGATCACCTCTGTGGTTTTTATTTTTTGCGCTATGAACAAAAGAAGAGCGACAATTTTGAAAAAAAATCTTTTTTTACTTTTTGCTATAATAAATATCCCACATTTTTTTTTCCCTCCAGTTTAGGCCAATATGTATTATTCTTCTACATATTTTTGGTAAAAAAAATCGCAATAAGCGTATATTGATAAGTTATTGTGTCTAAAAAAATAGGGGATTTATGGCATTTTTATTATTATTTATTTTTTTACTAGTAATGGCTGCGATCTGCGATTTTTTAATCGGGATTGCGATATTGCGGCGGCCGGATCAGACATTTTTGGGACCATTGAAAATTATACAGCGATCAGTGCTATAAAAACGCACTGGTTACTGTATAAATGTCACTGGCAGGGAAGGGGTTAACACTAGGGGGCGATCAAGGGGTTAACTGTGTTCCCTCACTGTGTTCTAACTGTAGGGGGATGGGACTGTCTAGGAGTAGAGACAGATCAGTGTTCATACATAGTATGAACACCCGATCTGTCTATACTCCCCTGGGAGAACCGGGATCTGTGTGTTTACACACAGATCCCGGTTCTCGCTCTGTCACGAGCGATCGCGGGAGCCCGGTGGTCATCGGGAACGCCAGGAACTTGCATCGGCTCCTCGCACACACTACGGGAGAGCGCTCCCCTAGTGGCCAAAAGGCGAAGCGACGTAAGGTAACGTCGTTTTGCCTAGCTGTGCCATTTTGCTGCAGTAAAACTGCGGCGACTGGTCGGCAAGCGGTTAAGGAGCACCATGAGCCTGGATACATTCCCTGGAGCTGGCTGACCATTTGTCTTCAGAGGCGCTACCATTCACACGCATAGGATCATTTGATTTGGTAAGTGGCCAATTTTTACACATAGAGCACAGCGGTGACATGCTTTCCATTGTGGATTATTTCAGTTGCACCACAGTTTGTTGTATTTGCATGTGGGAAAAGTTGTAGTATCATCTTTTTCACTAAACACATTAAATTGTGGAGCACTGGACTATTTATGAACTTTTTGCACCATTTATTATTTGTCATTTTTTGTGAACAGATCGTGGCTATTTACCCCCAAAAAATATTTTTGTTGTAATTTACTTGATACACCATTCTAGGCAGCAAGTGTTTCACTTATCCAGTGACACTTTGCCATTTGAAAAAAAAAAAGACACAAGTCCAACCTATGTGTGTGATTTAGATGTCAGTATTACATTGTATATCCCTGTATGTTGCGGTCGTTTAATAGTTTCTGGAAACTATCGATGTCCCCCCCCCCCTCTGAGACCACCGCCTGTGGAAGGAAATTCCACATCCTTGCTGCTCTTACAGTAAAGAACCCTCTACGTAGTTTAAGGTTAAACCTCTTTTCTTCTAATTTTAATGAGTGGCCACGTGTCTTATTAAACTCCCTTCCGCGAAAAAGTTTTATCCCTATTGTGGGGTCACCAGTATGGTATTTGTAAATTGAAATCATATCCCCTCTCAAGCATCTCTTCTCCAGAGAGAATAAGTTCAGTGCTCGCAACCTTTCCTCATCACTAAGATCCTCCAGACCCTTTATTAGCTTTGTTGCCCTTCTTTGTATTCGCTCCATTTCCAGTACATCCTTCCTGAGGACCGGTGCCCAGAACTGGACAGCACACTCCAGGTGCGGCCAGACCAGACTCTTGTAGAGCGGGAGAATTATCATTTTATTAATCCCTTTTTTAATGCATGCCATTATTCTGTTTGCTTTGTTAGCAGCAGCTTGGCATTGCATGCATCCTAGATTCCCTCAGAGGTCCCCCCCCCCTCGTGTATAGATTGCATTCATATTTTTGCCATCCAGATGCATTATTTTACATTTTTATATATTAAACCTCATTTGTTGCATCTGTTACCTAATTATTTTTAGGTTAATACCCCCAGTCAGAAACAGCACATCTTGTTTTATTTTTCCAAATTCTGTAGTTTCGGCATCAAAATTTCCATGCGGTGTACCTCTAAAAGTCACTACTAAAGGGATTTTTACCTTTTAAAGAATATGTAAACCCAATATTTCATATTCCTGATATGTACTTGCTGTACCATGTTCTTGTACGATAAAGTACCCTGTTCTCTTTGTATTGCTTTTCTTTTGTGTGAAATACCTGTTGCTCATGCCAGTCCCCCTGCTTTCCTATTTCATACTGACCAAGCTAAACATGAAAGCACATCCTTTCCAGACACACCGTGGTCAGTTCTCTAGCAGTGCTAAGAAATCAGCCTGCTCTCCTCCAATTATCAGACTTGTCCTGACACCCCCCCCCCCCCCACCCTCCGCACAGCCATTCACTGGGAGGACCAGCTCAGGTAAGATGGGTGGGTGGTGAAAATCTACCCCAACGTAGGCAAGGATCCTATAAGGACATTATAGGTGAGAAGGAGGACAGGAAGGCGTAAAAAAAGTAGAAGAAAAGAGAAAAAAAAATCTGAGGGGTGGAGGCCCCAAAGCATACCCACCCAACACACCCACATCTCTACACTGTGCACAGAAGAGTGCTATATTTGGTGAACTTTGAAAAACAGACAAGTAAAACCAAATTTTGTCGAGCTGTTTCTCAGTGTGGTTAGCATCTGCCAACAGGTTTTCCATGGTTCTGATTTAATCGACTTTACTTATCCAGAGGCCAAGATGGGGAGGGGAGGTCTGTTTCCAACATAGTGGAATGCAGGCCTTTGCTGTATTGAGGAGATGTCTTAGAAGGGCCTTTTTATAGCACTTGAAGGACATTGGGGTCAAGCGGAGGAGGAGAGCAGCAGGGTCGTTTCCAAGCCTAACACCAGTCAGTTAGAATATGATCTCTTGAACTTATCCCAAAAGGAGCGTAGGGCAGGACAGTCTCAAAAAATATACAGGAGGGATCCTACATGCTGCTGGCATCTCCAGCAGAGGTTTGAGTGCTGTGGGAATAGTTTGTGCAAAGTTTGTGGAACCCTGTACCAGAGGATAAGCTTGTCTCCTCAATTCTACTTGAGATAGAAGACTAATGTGCGAGCAATGAAATCCGTAGCTGTTGCTGGTCTGATAAAGTGTTATTTAGGTCTTGTTCCCAGCACCTTAGGTATGGTGTGATGTATTGATCAGGAGGGTGCGATAAGAGCCTCTATGAGATGGACAAGCCATGACAGGTGAAGAGTCGAGACACATGGTAATTGTTCAAAGGAGGTGGGCGTAACAGGGGGGGCTGGTGACCTTTAATGATTGGGTAAGAAAGTATCTGAATTGCCACAGTGGAAGCGGCGGTTCAGCCATGTCTGCTATGGACTTAAAGCTGGCAGAAGTCTTGAAATGACGAAGCCCTGAGTCGCCCATATATGTCTTGAAGTAAAAATCAATCTTTTACCTCTACAACCACTTTAACATAGGGCCCCATGTGCATTCTGTTGTGATTTTATAAACATTGACTTCTCAAGCTCTGAAGGGGGGGGCTTTTTCCCCCAAAATGTGTTGCTGTAGCTGATCCTCTGAATGCAAAGTCCTTTTAAGTGAGATGAACTTGCAGAGAGGGATATACAATGTGGTGTGAGTAATGACTTGTAAGGGGATTTTAACAGCAGTGTCTGGGTGTAGCAGTTTCTTCTAACATGTCCCCAATCTCTGAGAATTTCTTATTACAGCTTGCTCCTGTAGCAGGTCTACCGTCCCTGACCATCTTCTGAAATATGTTTGTACTCTGCAAATTTTCTCTCTAGCATTACATACGCATAGGTGTCCGTTTATAAAAGAGAGAGAAGCTGCGAACCTCAGAATCATGGCTGATCTCTATAATGTGTAACCCTTTGGTCATGTCAGGGGTCTCCCTTGAGGCCCCCTATATCAAGTGAGTTGGCCAGAATTGCTCTGCATGATTCCTGTGGCAGCTGTAATGTTTTTCTTATACTTGTTTAGACTGTATAATATATTTTTCTGTGTAGTAAAATAATTATCTTCTTATCCTCCAACTTCTATTTATGTAAAGAATTTTCATAGTCTGCTATCTTAAAATGCTAGCTACAAAATAGTGTCCCATAAAAAGAAAAAGAAAGTTTCCATGTTGAGTGAAAATTTAATTTTACATGGATAATGAAAAGTGGGAAGGACTATGTGGAACACTTTGGCTTGTTGTAGTATGCACATTGGGGGACATACAATTTGTGTGGTCTGTGCACACATTGGTTGTTTGGGACTTAGCCCATTTATATTGGGGGCGGATGGATGCTGGGACCCCTCCAGGTGTCACTTGGACACAGCTCACATCTAGGTGTCTTGATACAAAGTGAAAGGGTATGTTTTTTGGCCAGTAATTGATTGAGGTGCCCAAACATTGGCATCACACAGGGGTTCTTTGGTGACAAAACAATGCCTTTTTCTCTCTATGTAGGGGGCATGCAGTAAGCAGGCATTGACTTTGCTTCAAGCTGTAGTTTAGACCATTCTGTCTTTCCATAATGCCTCTAACTAGCTCACTCTTTTCACTAACTTCTGTGTCAGTATAATCACAAAAATAAAAAAAGGCTTAGAAAATAACACACCGTATGCATACAACAAATTACATGTTTAAAGGCAGTGAAAAGATTCAGTAAACACATGTGTTTATTCTAGGTTTTTGCCATGGAAAAGCCATTAGCTAGGGTTGGTGGCTCTACTTGAGTTCCATTATAAAGGATCTATGTCCTTGTGCACTTATCTTTCCTTTCCATTCTTCTGCTTAGCAGCTGGAGAACACTGCTGCTGCTCAAGGGAGAGTTAACAGTAAAACATGCCACCATAACTGCAGCAACCATTTTAAACATAAGCAGGGCATTAATAGGATCTTTTATAACACCCGTTAACATTTAAAACTACCAATTGTAAACAACCCCATGGGTCATAATGAAATGCAAGTGTTTGCAGATTTACTGTAATATACTTACAACTCCTCTTAATAACAGAAATCTGTTCCACTCAAATAAATTACATTTGTTTCCCTCTTTTATTAATCTCTAAATAAAGGTCACATAGTATAACTTTGAGAATGCTGTGGAAATCATAATAAGAGAGCCTACTGAGTGTCAGGGCCCAAGAGGATGTGCAGGGCTTGTTTATGTGCATGTGTCTCTTGAGCCATTGCTGAATGTTTCTTAGTGTGAAGTGAGCCTTCAGAAGACATTGCAGCCATTCTGAATGATGCTGTTCCCTTGCCTGTCATAAGGTAATCTTATAATTGTGTCTCCAGCATGAGAGAGGACCGGATAAAATGTGTGCATTTTCTGTATTGATATCACCTGGTATTTCAGTGTCCTTTAAAAAAATAACCTTTGTCAAGGATGCTAGCCCTCTTGGGATGCACTAAAATATGAACACAATAGAAGGCTGTGGTTTTTATTCTGTTAAATATATATTATACTTGAATATTTTCCTACCATAGGTTTTTCTGTAGAACTATCCAGGCTGCTTAGTTTCTTGATATTAAGCACAAAGGCTACAAGTGGTCTTGATTGCACCCTCCTGTATTATTTCTTCCTGTAGCTAGGTTTAAGTGTAAGTTCACATTTTCACAAAAAATGAAAAGGTAAACTAACACCCTATAGCCTAACCCCCATCACCCTGTTTCCCACTGTGCTTACTATCATGGGTGATTAGCTGTGACTGCCCATGCAGCCAGTGATCTGATCCGTCCCAGAAGCCCTAAAGAAAGAAGAGCACAGCTTTCAAATCGCCCAGCTGTGTGGGTAGTGACAGCTAACAATGGAAGAGGGGACCAAGGGGGTGGTGGGCAGGATATAGCGTGTTAGTTAATCTTTTCATTACTGGGAAAGGTGAACTTACACTTTAAAGCTTAACTCTGGGATAAGCACATATTTTTTTAAAGACGAGGCATGTGTCTAAAGGCACTGTACACATGCTTTGATTTTCGGACGTCAATTGTGTTATGACAACCGATCGTCCTCAAATCTTACCGTTAGTACGGTGCTTTTGACAGCCGATTTCACTTTTTTGTCAGACAAAAGCTAGATGTGCAGACTATAACATTTTTGTCGGATGTCAACTCAACGTCTGATTTTCGTTTCATTAGTATGGTTTTCGTAAGACTACGCATGCTCAGAAACAAAAGAATACATACAAAACTATTCAACACATTACGTCACTTCTGACGTAATCTGTCAAGCGAAAATTCTCATATTGTGAGTAACCTCTTCACTTTCGACATGAGACCAGCATGCCGCAAAAATCGGACGTTCTGCTGTCCGAGAATCAAAGCGTGTGTACGAGGCTTAAGAGTTTCAATTTGTATGAAATCAGGCAGGCCTATGCACTACATGGTTTTGGTAAATCTGAAGACAAAAATCTGCAGAAAATCTAATAGTGTGTATGGGGTCTTACTTGAAACTTAAGCCTCGTACACGCGCTTTGATTTTCGGACAACAGAATGTCAGATTTTTGTGGTATGCTGGTTTCATGTCGAAAGTGAAGAGGTTACTAACAATACAAGAATTTTCATTTGACAGAATACAACGTCAGAAGTGATGTAACATGTTGAATAGATTTGTTTGTATTCTTTCGTTTCTGAGCATGCGTAGTCTGGCTCTTATGATTTTTTTTTTCGTACGAAATCCTTACTAATGAAATGAAAATCGGACATTGAGTTCACATCCGCCAAAAATTTTATAGTCTGCACATCCAGCTTTTGTCTGACAAAAAAGTGAAATCGGCTGTCGAAAGCACCGTACTAACGGTAAGATTTGCGGACGATCTGTCGTAATAACACAATTGACATCCGAAAATCAAAGCGTGTGTACACTGCCTTTAGGGATGTATTTAAAAAAATTGCATAGCAATTGTTCCAGTGAAAATGCATGTACAGTGGGGACGGAAAGTATTCAGACCCCCTTAAATTTTTCACTCTTTGTTATATTGCAGCCATTTGCTAAAATCATTTAAGTTAATTTTTTTTTTTCCTCATTAATGTACACACAGCACCCCATATTGACAGAAAAACAAAGAATTGTTGACATTTTTGCAGATTTATTAAAAAAGAAAAACTGAAATATCACATGGTCCTAAGTATTCAGCCCCTTTGCTGTGACACTCCATATATTTAATTCAGGTGCTGTCCATTTCTTCTGATCATCCTTGAGATGGTTCTACACCTTCATTTGAGTCCAGCTGTGTTTGATTATACTGATTGGACTTGATTAGGAAAGCCACACACCTGTCTATAGAAGACCGTACAGCTCACAGTGTATGTCAGAGCAAATGAGAAGCATAAGGTCAAAGGAACTGCCTGAAAAGCTCAGAGACAGAATTGTGACAAGGCACAGATCTGGCCAAGGTTACAAAAACATTTCTGCTGCACTTAGGGTTCCTAAGAGCACAGTGGCCTCCATAATCCTTAAATGGAAGACATTTGGGACAACCAGAACCCTTCCTAGAGCTGGCCGTCTCACCAAACTGAGCTATCGGGGGAGAGGAGCCTTGGTGAGAGAGGTAAAGAAGAACCCAAAGATCACTGTGGCTGAGCTCCAGAGATGCACTCGGGAGATGGGAGAAAGTTGTAGAAAGTCAACCAACACTGCAGCCCTCCACCAGTCGGGGTTTTATGGCAGAGTGGCCTGACGGAAGCCTCTCCTCAGTGCAAGACACATGAAAGCCCGCATAGAGTTTGCTAAAAAAAACAACTGAAGGACTCCAAGATGGTGAGAAATAAGATTCTCTGGTCTGATGAGACCAGGATAGAACTTTTTGGCCTTAATTCTAAGTGGTATGTGTGGAGAAAACCAGGTACTGCTCATCACCTGTCCAATACAGTCCCAACAGTGAAGCATTATGGTGGCAGCATCATGCTGTGGGGGTGTTTTTCAGCTGCAGGGACAGGACGACTGATTGCAATCGAGGGAAAGATGAATGCGGCCAAGTACAGAGATGTCCTGGATGAAAACCTTCTCCAGAGTGCTCAGGACCTCAGACTGGGCCGAAAGTTTACCTTGCAACAAGACAATGACCCTAAGCATACAGCTAAAATAACGAAGGAGTGGCTTCACAACAACTCCATGACTGTTCTTGAATGGCCCAGCCAGAGCCCTTAAACTCAATTGAGCATCTCTGGAGAGACCTAAAAATGGCTGTCCACCAACTTTTACCATTCAATCTGACAGAACTGGAGAGGATCTGCAAGGAGCAATAGCAGAGGATCCCCAAATCCAGGTGTGAAAAACTTGTTGCATCTTTCCCAAAAAGACTCATGGCTGTATTAGATCAAAAGGGTGCTTCTACTAAATACTGAGCAAAGGGTCTGAATACTTAGGACCATGTTGTTGTGCTTTTTAAGGACAGGTTTCCCGCACAGTAATTATTATTGAGTAATTTTTTAACAAGGATATTTTTAAGATACAAAATCAATCTATATGACACAGTCTATGCATATGAAACTTATTCACGGAGACGTGATCATACAAAATAGTTACATTTATTGGTTGACAAATATTTACATGAAATTAAGATACTGATTGCGTTACATGAGCGTCTTGAAAATCAATAAAAACACTTGCAAAATGGGCGTACAGTCCCTTTGACATAATAGCACCATGATAACTTCTTGGTAGAATCAATAACCTTGTGAAATTGACAATGAAACAGAACGTCTGTATTTCACACGTCCAACCGTTACTATACTGCAGGTAAGTAAGTGGTTAACAATGTGAAATAAATTAGACGTTTGTTTTGTCAATGCAAAAATCAAATCTTTAGAGAAAAATCTACAAGGCGGTTATTGATTTGGGAGAACGATTATCAATAGTATAATATTCAATACATCAATATTTGAGAGAACATACAAGATAAAATCAACATGACATAATTACCCATTCCAAGATGGCTACTAGTCTGGATTGCTGGTTACCAGAGTTAAGATGGCTGCCATAGCTTTCAAAAGTGGATACTCTTAAAGAGGATTTACTTCTTGCGATCTCCAAGTTCCAAGGATCAGGGTTCAGGAATCTTCATGAATGTCAAAATATGTATTTATGCATGGTGCATAAATGTCAGTCTGTCTGGGAGTATGGGCATCTCCCAGTGTCCCCCTCAGGGTGTGTCCCTGAGTGTGTGTCAGGGTGGGTCCCCTGAGCCTCCTCATCATGACATCTTACTTGCTTCTAAAATACCATCTCAGACAAAGATCATAAAATTATACTAAATTCTGCCCAAAAGGTGTGGCTTCTTTTCTATTGGTTAAGAAAAACTTAATAATTAACCCTTCCTGGAAATTTAGTGAGTTCAAATAATATCACCTTCAACCACCAGGTGTCTCACATGTGTTTTGAGTTTATCTTTTTAAGTTAATACGTTCTATTTTCATAATGTGTATAATGGTGAGAAGAATATATATACCTTTAAATATTCTGGTAATCGGACTAATGTAAAATACACTCAGTATAATTTTGATTAATCACTATTACATAAACTGGTTATATATATGTATCTCTATAAATGTATATCTATAAAAACTGGTCTATCTATGAAAGACACGTGTTGTTATATTTATTAATCAATACTACATAAAAATGATTATCTGGATACCTGTATAATTCTGGATAATATCCAATGAATATTTGTTTTATCTAAACATAGGCTACAGTCTTATATAGTTATAATCATAATTATATGTTTTTCATAATACTAATTAGTTTCTTAAAACACTTCTACTTATAAAATCACACTTTCATATATATTTTCTTTATACCAAAGTTGTTGGGTCCGCAGATACTAAAATTATAATATCTCTGTGACCTACATTATCATACATAATTTGAAATGACTTTTAATAACTAGGGTTGTCCCGATACCACTTTTTTAGGACCGATACTTTTTTTTCAAGTACTCGCCCATACCGATTACTTTTTTTTAATGTCACGTGACAGTGTTTTTTTTTTTTTTTTTTTTTTTTTTGGGGGGGGGGTGAATGGTGTCTGTGTGTCTTTTTTTTTTTTTTTTTTTTTTATTTACATTTTTATTATTTTTTACAATAATATTTATTATTTATTGCAATATGTGTTTTTTTTTTTTTTTTAAATCGGCCATGTTGGGGGCCTTTGGTGAGATATCCGGGGTCTTAACAGACCCCGGATATCTCCCCCTTGACACAGAGAAAGAGACCGAGGATAGAGATTCCCCAGTCCCTTTCTCTGCAGCCTCAGCTGCACTGAGAATGAATGGAGAGAAGACAGCGGCTCCTCTCCATTCATAAACTGAGACATCGTAATCACAGGAGATTACAATGTTTCAGTTATGTGAATGGACAGAGTCAGCTGACTCTGTCCATTCACAAAGGAAGGAGGAGGACATGGAGAGAGAGAGACAGCAGAACGGAGGGGGACAGCAGAACGGAGGGGGACAGAGGAAGAGAGAGGGACAGCGGAACGGAGAGGGACAGAGGAACGGAGGGGGCATGGAGGATGCGGTGACGGTCAGCGGTGATCGCGTGTGGGGGAGTTACAAGCACCGATCACCGCTGTATGTCATTAAAGCAGCTGAAAGCCGCTGGGGGAGAAGCTGAGAAGCTTGTAACTCCCCCATGCACCGATCAGTGCTGACTCTCAAGGTATCGGGGGAAGCATCGGGAGCATTTGGGTACCGAGTACCGAGTACTTGGGCAGCTGCTCGTATCGGTGCCGATACCGATACTAGTATCGGTATCGGGACAACCCTAATAAAAACCATATAGGTAAAGAATAAAGGCCAGGTTGGCCAAACGCTGCGCTAACCATATAGGTACTTTTAAAATATTTTTGACTGGCACAAAATTCACCTCTTTCTAACGTGTTGAGATTGACGTTGAACATTCCCACTGGATGTTTAGAGATAACTTTTGTTTGCCTAAACAGTTCCTAAAAATTCACACAATAGGTTTTGTTGGCCAAGGTGTTGGCTATTTAAACAGTTCCTCACTCGAACACAATAGGTTTAGGCCAGGTGAGGTAATTTCTCTGTGATAACAGTCTGTATAACCTTTTTTTTCCTATGGCTGTGTTTGTCGCTTTTGTTTATCCACTAAAACCATGTAAATATCTCCTTGTTTTGTGACGAGAGCTACCATTATTCCAGCGAGTTTCTCTCACAATACATGCTTGTAAAAGTCTTAAATAGTTGATATATTGGAGACTTGTAACACATCTGAACTCACAAAGACCTTTTAGTTCATCAATCTTGTTTTAACTGGTTTCAAGAGAGCAATATCATAGTTCATCTATATTTTGAGGCCTAAGCAACTCTCACATTTCTGACAGTAAATATAAATGTATTTCTTCATGAATTCACAACAATGTGATATTTCAGTTTTTCTTTTTTAATGCATCTGCAAAAATGTCAACAATTCTGTGGTTTTCTGTCAGTATGGGGTGCTGTGTGTACATTTAATGAGGAAAAAAAATGAACTTAAATGATTTTAGCAAATGGCTGCAATATAACAAAGAGTAAAAAATTTAAGGGGGTTTGAATACTTTCTGTCCCCACTGTATATTTGTTCTGTGTGAGTGGGGCAAAAACCAAATGTTATTAGGCTGTTGCCTGTGCTGGTTGATTTAAAAGAGAAGTGTGGAAATAGTAAAAAAAACAAATAAAACCACTCATCTGCCTGTTCCAGCAGCGGTGTGATTACCGCTCTGTGCTCTGCCCCTCCAGAACTCAAAAAGAAAAACTGAAATATCACATGGTCCTAAGTATTCAGACCCTTTGCTCAGTATTTAGTAGAAGCACCCTTTTGATCTAATACAGCTATGAGTCTTTTTGGGAAAGATGCAACAAGTTTTTCACACCTGGATTTGGGGATCCTCTGCCATTCCTCCTTGCAGATCCTCTCCAGTTCTGTCAGGTTGGATGGTAAACGTTGGTGGACAGCCAGAGATGCTCAATTGAGTTTAAGTCACGGCTCTGGCTGGGCTATTCGAGAACAGTCATGGAGTTGTTGTGAAGCCACTCCTTCATTATTTTAGCTGTGTGCTTAGGGTCATTGTCTTGTTGGAAGGTAAACCTTCGACCCAGTCTGAGGTCCTGAGCACTCTGCAGAAGGTTTTCATCCAGGATATCCCTGTACTTGGCCGCATTCATCTTTCCCTCGATTGCAACCAGTCGTCCTGTCCTTGCAGCTGAAAAACACCCCCACAGCATGATGCTGCCACCACGATACTTCACAGTTGGGACTGTATTGGACAGGTGATGAGCAGTGCCTGGTTTTCTCCACACATACCACTTAGAATTAAGGCCAAAAAGTTCTATCTTGGTCTCATCAGACCAGAGAATCTTATTTTTCACCATCTTGAAGTCCTTCAGGTGTTTTTTTTAGCAAACTCCATGCGGGCTTTCATGTGTCTTGCACTGAGGAGAGGCTTCCGTCGGGCCACTCTGTCATAAAGCCCCGACTGGTGGAGGGCTGTAGTGATGGTTGACTTTCTACAACTTTCTCCCATCTCCTGACTGCATCTCTGGAGCTCAGCCACAGTGATCTTTGGGTTCTTCATTACCTCTCTCACCAAGGCTCTTCTCCCCCAATAGCTCAGTTAGGCTGGACGGCCAGCTCTAGGAAGGGTTCTGGTCATCCCAAACGTCTTCCATTTAAGGATTATGGAGGCCAATGTGCTCTTAGTGCAGCAGAAATTTTTTTGTAACCTTGGCCAGATCTGTGCCTTGCCACAATTCTGTTTCTGAGCTCTTCAGGCAGTTCCTTTGACCTGATGATTTTCATTTGCTCTGACATGCACTGTGAGCTGTAAGGTCTTCTATAGACAGGTGTGTGGCTTTCCTAATCAAGTCCAATCAGTATGATCAAACACAGCTGGACTCAAATGATGGTGTACAACCATCTCAGGGATGATCAGAAGAAATGGACAGCACCTGAATTAAATATATGAGTGTCACAGCAAAGGGGCTGAATACTTCGGACCATGTGATATTTCAGTTTTTCTTTTTAATAAATCTGCAAAAATGTAAAAAATTCTGTGTTTTTTCTGTCAATATGGGGTGCTGTGTGTACATTAATGAGGGAAAAAAATGAACTTTAAATGATTTTAGCAAATGGCTGCAATATAACAAAGAGTGAAAAATTTAAGGGGGTCTGAATACTTTACGTCCCCACTGTATATTTGCTCTGTGTGAGTGGGGCAAAAAACAAATGTTATTAGGCTGTTGCCTGTGCTGGTTGATTGAAAAGAGAAGTGTGGAAATAGTAAAAAAAAACAAATAAAACCACTCATCTGCCTGTTCCAGCAGCAGTGTGATTACCGCTCTGTGCTCTGCGCCTCCAGCACTCACTGGAGCACCAGGCAGGAGATGGGGTAGGAGGAGTGGATGGCTCAGGCTCTTGGCTGTGTGCTGAAAGGCTGAGCCAGCTGCTGGTCAGGCATCTGGATGAATCCTGATAGCGGCTCTGTAACGTCAGCAGACAGCGGGCTTTAGGCTTGGTTCACACTTATTGCGGATGCGGCTCACAGAAGGGGTGCGGTGCATCCCTGTTCTCTGTTTCAGGGATGAATCGGGCCAAATTTTTGCCTGAAATCGGACCTAAGCCAAAGACGCACAGGACACCTGTGAAATCTGCTCCGCGGCCGCCACGGAGATGTGTGAACCGACGTCATAGAAAGGCGGCCACACTCTCTCCTGTTATGTGAACTGGATGTGGGGACACCCAATTCGCACTGGTGTGAACCCAGCCTAAGCCCACTGTTGGCTATTTCTGGGTCACAGGAGAGCACAAGTGTACTTCCATGACCCAAGAGAAGTATGGGCAAAAAAGCTGTGGCCATACTTCTCTACAGAACAAAAAAATACAGCTTGACCACTAAATGAGAAATTCCTTTAATGCGAAGTGCCATCTATTGGCCAAATGCAGTAAAAATTCTATATAGCTACATGACACAAAAGATCTGTTTTTATAGGCAAATGTTTTACTGCTTTCCTTTCTTAGGCCCCTTTCACACAGGCGGACATGATCAGACTCTCGATTCTTCTCCTATGGAGAAGGGGATGTAAACGGACATGTGTCCATTTACACCTGATATCTGAACCTATCTGTTAAAAACAGACTTTCCCCATTCGTCTAGCGGATCAGAGGGCAGTCAAGTGTAAACAGACAGACGGTCCATTTGCATCCAACCGCCCATAGAGGAGAGTGGGCTGTGTATGTATCCGGAGCAGCCATCCTTCTGCTCAGCGGACAGATTCCGCGCTGAGCAGGCTGACTTTTAATGGAGTCTTCCCTGTGTGGAGAGGGCCTTAGTTTAGTTTTGCAAAATAAGCTTATTTAGCTACTAAATCTGACCGGTATGCAACAGGGCAACTGCTTGGCACGGATCTGGAAGATTGTGGGGATCACTGTAGTTGCACTGACTACTACAGTATTTTCCAGCTTACACAATAGTCCCTCAGGTATGAGATATGTATAGTATACATTGGTCCAAGTGGGACTATTTGAACTATGCAATTAAGATCATACCTGGAACTCTGCTTTAAATGTGTTTATTTCTTGTATTTATAGAGTGCTGACTACTACATTGTGTGTGTATATATATTTTTTTTCCTGGATTTAAAAAGGTTTTCAAGAAAATTATAAATGTTGATGGTGGCCACTGGTGTCATATTATAATACCGAGCAGTCTTACGACTTATCGGCACACATAATTTGGATTCAGTTTTTCAGCCTTTCAGTGGACTTCACTTGTTTAACTGAACTTTTCTCTAGTCTCAGTAATCTGACACTGCTTATGCGTTCTTTCTGACTGACAGAGCAGGCTGTGGATCATCTCGCTGGTCCTGTGACATGAGCAGTTTCATACGGCTGGCCACAATATCATTACCGTTTGGACTCCTGTTCTCAAGAGCCATGGCTTGGACATCAAGTGGAAAAACACACAGCGATCTTGTTAACAATCTTAGAAGTAAGTCGTAGTCTGTTTATTTGAATTGCAAAGTCAAATTAGGGACAAATGTAGCAAATGTATGAAATGATTAAAGAACAAAATGTGCTGCACTGTGACCCTTAACTGCTCTGACAAAAATAAATCACCTGAGTTTGATCTGTGAATTGTATAAATTTGTGTCTGTGAATCTCCATGTGAAATGATTAGTTATTTGGTAGAATTGGTTTCTGTTTTTACTTTTTTATACCAACCTTCTGATTTTAAGAATGTAGAACATACTTGGCTACAGGTGAAATCAGACAAAGAACTGATGATGCTATCCAAAAACGAAGGCAACTAAGTTCTAAGCCAGAAACTCTACTCTGTTTACTCAAAGCTGAACTCCAGGTGTACCTTTTTTAGTTGCACACCTGTACTGAAATTGCTTACTCTAATTTCACTGTACACTGTGAGCTTTTTACAGTGTGCATTAGAGGCTGCACAGGCCAATTAGAGCCTGCCTCATTTCCTGGCTTTAAGACATCCAGCATCATCTAGCCATTTCCCAGCCCTTACATTTTTTAATTGGATTTAAATGTTTTTTCATTGATGCAGGTGTTCTGTCAGATTAGCAAACCCATCAGATCAGGGAACGACAGTGGCGTTCCATCAGCTGCGCATGCGTTCCACCGCTACCAGGTTTGCTAATCTGACAGAACATCTCCAGTCAGAAGACGGCAGCGGACATCTTACTACACCCAGCTAAGTCTTGAATTTCAGGGTAATTTTAGCAATAAAGTGAGCGTATATAAATAAATATAGTATATTGACATTTGTGATGCTGTTTGGATGTTTCAGTTTGGAAGCCTAAAGGTTTAGCGCTGAGCAGTGCAGGGTGTACCAACATGGTCTCTGCCATCTTCCTTACTACTGGTGTCCAGCTTCTTTCAAAATGTAACATCAAAAGAGCATCACAGATGTCAACACACTATATTTAATTATATAGACGCAATAGTATAAAAATAAAACAGTTCAGTCCCTGGATCATTCAAATACTAAAACAGCGCTGAAAATTAAAATGATAATATAAAAGTATTATAAACATGTGGCAAACACCACAGTGTAAGTCTCTATGTAGTAGATGGTAGTGGGGAAAGTTCAAAGCGTTATCGGTATTTAAACAACAGTTGCCCTAGCATGCACCTTCCACCAGAAAACAAATTCTGTATTCCACCTCGTGAGGCACACTCCCCAGGGGGTCAAACTCATCAGAAGCCTCTAATGAGAATGCCTTAAGTTAGGTGTCATCAGCCACTTTGTACTGGGTCCTCACCACCAAAAAGATCCACTGGTATGTGGGCTCCAACACACATCATAAAACACAAGAATAGTTGAACATAGCGTAATCCTGTTATTCATGACCAAATGACACATACATCAGGAAGACCCCTTACATACTAACTATGTACATCAAAACAGAAATCAACAAGCATAAAGAGGTGACCCAGAGGGCGCTATCACCGCGTTCGGCCACCCCGGGGGGAGTGTGCGTTTCCTTGCAGACACCGCGATCACTTGCGGGTAGAAGACAGTGGATGGTGGAGCGCAAGCGTCACTTCCGGGATGTCGTGCTGGTCACGCCCTGACAGATTTTCATCATGTCCGACTTCAACAGAGGGCGTGACCGCATGGCGTCTCAATGGGCTTAAATCTCCCTGCCCTTAGCACCTTAGCCAATCCAGCGCCCATAGCAACAGATGACCGGTTGCTAGTCACTGCAGCCTCATTGGACGCGGGCAGCATAATGCTATTCAAGGAGCGTGGAGATATACAATATAATGTACAAAAAAAGCAGCCTCAATAAAAACACTTTCCTACACATAATAATAACAATTGGTGGGATGGAAGCACCAAGAACAGCACATGTAGTTGATAACATGAGCGTATAAAATTGACAGATTAAAAAGTGATAATGCTCTGAACTCAGGCTCTGAATGGCTGAAGCATTAAACACACATAGATTAATAAAATATTGTGTCCAATTCTTTAGTGTAAAGAGCAATGCGGACGTATTAAAAAAAATCAAAGGTGGCAAGATATCTATCAATGAGATTATAATGATACAATATTATAAATATTATGAACCATACTTGATAATGGAAAAATAAAATCACCTAAGGTATGTTTATAAAAGGTGATAATATAAAAATAAATCTAAAAAAGCAAACTGCATTAAATAGAGAAACCTAGTATATATAATGCTTTAAAACAGGAAGAGAACCAGATATATACTGTTTTATATGTATTATGAACCGTAATTCGTATAGGGAGGAAAAAGTCACCAAAGATATAATTTTAAAAGATAATAGAATAAAATATATATAATATATAATAATAATATAACACTAGTAAATATAAGACTTTAAAGAGGAGGAGAGCAAAGTAGGTAAAGGAGTAAAAAGGGAATAAAGGTAATAAAATATAAAATGTCGGTTTAAAAGTCACTAATAAAACAATTAATGTCTAGATCGACATTTAACCCTTTAGAATTGACCAAGAAAATCCATTGAGTCTCTCGTTTAGAGATTTCTCTCACTAAATTAGAAACCTCTCCAGAAGGGTTTTAACTGGTCAATACCCCAGAATTTTAGCCCAGAAGGATCCTGGTTGTGATGGATTTTAAAGTGTAATGACACATGATGGTCCTTAAAACCTATTTTGATATTGGCTATATGTTCTGACAATCCGTATTCTTAGCAGTCTTTTTGTGCAGCCTATATAAAATTAATCCACCAGGACATTGGAGTGCATACACCACATATGCCATATTGCAGGTAATAAACTCCTTAATTCTGAATTCTTTGTTATTGGAGGTAGACACAAACTATCAAGAGCTCTTATTGGTGTCCTAACATCTCTGCATGCACAACATTTTCTGCATGCGTAGAACAGTCTTTATCCCAGAAGGAGGGGGGGTTTGCATGAAAGATCTATGAACTTTTTTACAATTTTATCTGCATAACTGGGTGCTCTTCATATAGATGAATCCAGGTTTAAGTGGTAATGTAGGTTTGAGCACCTCTATCCTAAGTAGATGTGCCAATGGGTTCCGAAGATTTCCTCCACTTCCTTATATTGGTAGTGAAACCCCGATATGAAGCTCCATTCCTGATTATTGATATTTGGAGGATGTATTGTATCCTTCAGAAATTCTTCTCTCGGAACTAAGGCAACACTCTCAATGATACGATCCAAATAACCTTTTTCCACAAATTTCTTCTTAATCACCAAAGCTTGCGAGTTAAAATCTTCTATTTTGTGCAGTTTCTCCTCACTCTGGTTAATTGTCCCTTTTTGATGTTTCTTAACCACATAGGGTGGTGTCCACTCTGAATAGGTAAGTAACTATTAGAGTCTGTTGGCTTAAAGTATACTGAGGTGCCCAATTTATTCCCCTGTCTATAGATATTGACATTGAGAAAGTGAATACTGCTTTCACTAAATTCACTAGTTAATTTTATATTATTGGTGTTAC